>NC_089508.1:178827306-179014806 GCF_036850995.1 Saccopteryx leptura
GAAAGCTGTTGAAAAACATTCTCCTGCGGTATGGAGACTGACATCTGACAGAGCTCTGTAGTGCCCTAACTTGGGTGAATTTAAATGACAAGCTTGGCTTTATCAGTGAGGGATCCTCTGTTACAATAGCACAGCAGGACTGCTCCGCGGCAGTGGGGAGAAAAGAGGAAGAATCAAAGTTCTCTTCAAATCCCCAGCGGTGCCATTGACCTGTCAGAAGGTTGTGACCCACTCCTGTTAATCCATGCAAATCAGATGCCTCCAATTTGCGCTGCTGATTGGACTACCACACCTTTAGATTCAGGAAGCAGCTTCAGAGTGAGGTTCCTATCACAGAGTTCAGTTCACCTCTCGTTTTTTCCTTCTTCAAAAACACGGTGACAGCTGACTTCCTTCCCGCCCTGCCCTTGCTCAGTGAGGGAAGACTGTCTGCTGGTTTCCTGATTAGCATCAAGGCAGAAGCGGCGTGTTTTTCACAGGCTAACACTATTACCTAAATTATAGGCCTGTTGCTCTCAGCGTTTTCCGTCTACAGACAGGTTAATATACACATCCCACTGGTATTATGGCTCTGCTAACAGTCACCCAATCATTTTTATAACACAGAGGGGTAAAGGTCTGGTATTCCCTGGAACAAGCTTTGGATCCAGATGAGAGAAATCTTATAAAAGCAGAAATGCTGTTTTCAAACCATCCCGTGCAAAACTTAACAACACTCACCCCCTAACCCCCACCCCTGCCGCCCAGGTTCAATGCCAGGTGCCGTTCGCATTTTATTTTATTTTATTTTATTTCTTTCTTTCTGAAGCAGGAAACGAGGAGAGACAGTCAGACAGACTCCCGCATGCGCCCGACCGGGATCCACCCGGCACGCCCACCAGGGGGCGATGCTCTGCCCCTCCGGGGCGTTGCTCTGCCGCGACCAGAGCCACTCTAGCACCTGGGGCAGAGGCCAAGGAGCCATCCCCAGCGCCCAGGCCATCTCTGCTCCAATGGAGCCTTGGCTATGGGAGGGGAAGAGAGAGACAGAGAGGAAGGAGGGGGAGGAGGTGGAGAAGCAAATGGGCGCTTCTCCTATGTGCCCTGGCCAGGAATCGAACCTGGGTCCCCCGCACACCAGGCCAACGCTCTACCGCTGAGCCAACTGGCCAGGGCCGCCGTTCACATTTTAAACCACTGAGTAATTTTAAGCAGAAACAGTTCAAGACTGGCGTTCTGACCATCAAGAACAGATTGGCCTATGTGAGTTCCATATCACTCAAGTTGTCCTGAAATCATTATAAACTGGTTTTTTATACACTGTAAATAACCAGAAATTTTGTTCACCTTATCAAAAATCTAAGAGATATAGGGGTTATTGAAAGTACTTTAATAAATGGTAATTTTCTGAAACTTGGCAAATTACTACCTTAAAGAAACCCTGAATAATTAAAATGTGTAAATAACTATAATAACCATTTTGCCTATACTTTAGAAAAATACTATTACCCAAAGCCAGAAAAATGATTAAATAAACAGGAATAAGTTCAACAAATATATAAAGATATTAAAGGTCTGAATAAATGGATAGATGATATTCATTCAAAGAAGGCTCAACATAATATAGATGTCAACTTCCCCAGACTTGAATACAATTTTATTCACTATCTTTAAAAAAAAATTATTCTAACCTAAAAAATGATTCTGTAGTTAATATATAAGACTGAATAAGCAATCATAGTTATGAAAATGGAAGGGGGTTATACTTTTAAAACATATAGCTATAGAAAAACAATTGTACAGTAAGGGAACGAGACTAGACATACCAATCAATGGAACAGAATAAAAAGCTACGTGCCTCTGTATCCTCAGTTAGGGTTGATATTCCAAATAGCAGAACTGACACCTGAGTTGACATAAGAGCTTTAGCCTGGGAGGCACCATACTCACCCTCTGGGGTGTGCCAAGGGGAGGCCCTTTAAAGTGATAAAAAATAATGGGGGTCTGAACTGGAGAAAAAAGGAGGGGTGTGGGGGCTTAGGGCAGGAGCTATTTAGCAACCGGCATTGAAGCATTTTAAGATTCCGATAAGGAAATGGTTAAGAGACTTAAGTACAATTTTAAATGTCTGAATGTGAAAAAATTAAAATCGAAAGACAAGCAAAAGCCACAGGAAACATTTTTAAAAGACACACTGGAAAAAAACACAAAAATGATAGGTTCTGTGGCAGTTTTCAAACATGTCCATAAATTTTTTAAAGAGGTGCTGCTTCGAGAAGTGGGACGCGGTTCCCCCCTCCCAGACACCGTTCCCCTCTCCTGAGTCTGTTCCCCTCTCCCGGACGCCGTTCCCCTCTCCCGGACGCCGTTCCCCTCTCCCGAGTCCAGTGGCTGGGCTCAGAGATTTGTGTCCAACAAATGGAAGATGGCAGCATTGTGGTGTGTGACTTCCAAGACTGGGTCGTAAAAGGCATTCCAGTTTCTCATTTTCTCTCTCTCAGTCAGTCTGTCTGGGGAAGCCAGCACCATGGCAGGGGGACACTCAAGCAGCCCCGGAAAAGGCCCCGTATCCAGAACCCGGGGCCTCCGCCGTAGCTTTGATCATGCATCATCTCTGAAGCAGACCCCTCAGCCCAGTCAAGCCTTCAGATGACTATGGCTATTTTTGAAGCCCTGTGAATAATACATGTTTACTGTTTTAAACCTAAGTAAAAATTCATGAGAAAAAAAATAAGAAAAACAAAGACAATTAATAAACAATTTGCGCGCACACACACACACACACACACAAACAAAATAAAACATATAAATAAACAAAATTAAAAATCACAAAGAAAAATATTCAACCTCAGCAGTAGGAACAAAATGCAAATTTTGAAAAAATAAGTAAAATACCATTGTTAACCTTTCTAAATGGAGAAATGTGTGCAAGGGAGGGCGTTCTGCTGAGTGTCAGCACACGGCAGTCTCTAAACACGGTGGTGGGAGTGTGACTAGGCATAACCTTTCTAGAGCACAACTTAGTGACGTGTACCAGAAGGCTTCAATTTTTTCATATCCTTTAATTGCAAGATTATACTTTGAGGAATTTAACCTAGGAGAGGGGGAAAAAATCAAACAACAAACCAAAAATTTATACACAAGGTGGCTCTTTGCTCCATTTTAACACACACACACACACACACACACACACACACACACACAAAACAAACTAAAAACTGGCTAAATGCTCCACAATCAGGGGGTGGTTAAATAAGTGATATCCATATAGACTATAATGCTGGGCAATTTTATTTTAATTAGGAGATACATTATACTCAGAATACATCAAGTACAAAAAGCAAGGCACGAAATAGTCTATTTCAATTTGGTGAATGCGCAGTTTTTGTATGTACATAGAAAATGTTGAGACATTTCCCAAGTCGTTGGATAAGAGGTAATTTTTGTTTTCTTGTCTGTATTCTCCCAGGTTTTCTACAAAAAACGTGTCGCTCCTTTCACTTAAAAATTCTTTTTAAAAATTTAAAATCATTTCAGGAGCAAGAGATAAATAACACACACCCACCACTCAGTAAAACACCCATCTGTGGAGGGCATTTGTATTTTTAAAATAGTGATTTGTCTAGGTGTCAGAAAAAGAGAGAGAGAGATAGAGGGAGAGCTTTTTTAAGAAGAGAGAAAAATGAAAACCCTAAATCCTAGAAAGTCTTTTTCCAGATGGAACAGAAAAACCTTGCTGTCTTTTGCATAAACCTGAGTGGCTAGTAGCACAAATGCACTAATCTTGTTTGCTTATGCCTTGCTTGCATCTGTGCCGACGCACAGACCGATTAACCATCTTTTCATTCAAATGCCGACGGTTGCCAGTTGTGACAGATTTGAACTAATGTTGATGGTAGCACAGGCTTGGTTTAAGTGATGTGATAAAGCCAGTGGCAGCTTGAGGGGCGGTATGCATCCCAATATGTAAACAACATGGTCAACAACCAGCCCACCCCACATGGGGAGCCCCCTTCTCAGATGGGTTGAAAAATAAAACGGGTGTCTCTGGCTGGCCCTCCTGGAAGCCCCAAACAAGACAAGAGCACACTCACGCCAGAGCTCCTGACTCAAAAGCCCCTGATGGAGACCAGGACAAACGAGGCTGCCGGGAGCACTGGGGACTGGGGCACCCTGCAGACAGTACACCCTCATCTAAGGGGCAACAGTGCTACGCCAGCCACGCAGAATGCCTCCCCAAGTTTACAACTCGGAGTGTGCACACTCCCGAGGAAAATGTTCTGTTTGGGAGTCGTCAACTCCGGAGTGTCACCATAGTAAAGAGTTGTTCTGTCAGCCCACCTAGCACATCCTAGTCACTCTCCTCGGTTAACTAGCATGGCTCTCCACACTGGGCTTAGAATAGGATAAAAAGCAAGCGCTATCTTCAAGCCCATGAAGCAGCTTACAGTATAGGATAAAGATTAATGAAGCAGAAGTCCAAGGAACACATGTAAATCCCATCTGTGGGACCACCTAGGTCTGGAACTTTGCGCCATTCGGTTCATCTCTGTGACCTCTGCCTCCACTTCTTCAAGAATGTGGTTTTTATCAGGTTGTGGGTATGTTCCATTCTGCCTCAAAAGACCCACAATTCCATTAATTTAGGAAAACAACTCAGGGGTATCCAGGAGTTAGTTCTCATCCAGCCCAATGCCTCCTACATCCCATTGCCTTCACTAGCCCATCACTTATTAAGAAAGACAAAGACAATACTTTTCCACCAGGAAGGTAGGAAAAAATCCACAAACCACTCCATTTTCCTGACATGTTGGCCAAATTAAGGTTTGGCTTATAATAATGTCATCCCTTAAACTTCTTGGTGGCCTCATATTTTCATGTGCAGACTGCAGAAGTCCAAGAATGAACAGTATTCACCAAAGAACGGTCTGCTCCCAGATCTGTGCCCTGACTGGACAATTACGGTGTGCCAACACCCGATTTGAATTTGTAAAGGAAGGTTTTGAGTCTTAACGATGTTCAGAGGTTTACCGCAGACGACCAACATTTCCAACAGCATGGCCATGATCCTCTCCTGTTAACTTTCACAGGACAATAATAGGTGCTTCCTTCACAAGTTTCATCTCTTATACCAGATTATAGGGAGGCTAGCTTTAGAACTGACCTCTAAGACATGCCACAGCTCCAACTTAAAGAATACTTCAACCTCCATGACAAAAGTGGGTTTTTTTTCCTCCAATTGAAAAACTACTTTTCAACCTCTTCTTTTGATTATGGGTTCTGCTGACATGCAAAACAAATTACAGAGCTTGGTAAAAATCACCATGGAAACCACCAGGGGACCAGGGTTTTCAAGGTGCTACCGGAGGAGGTGGTCAACTAATCTCTGTTGTACTCAGGTAGAAAAAAAAACACAAAACAAAGATATTAAACCAAGACACTAAAGCTTGATACAAAAAGAAATCTACCAGCAATTAATGAAAGGCAATATATGACAGAATAGCTAACCAGAGAATGTTAGGACGTTTTCCTCTGAAAAACTTCACAAGAGTGAAAATTCTTGTCAGGGTTTATTTCTTTCTTCCCTTCCTTCAACGTTTATTGATTTCCTCCCTTGAACCAGACATAGCACTCAGAACTAGGAATACAATAAACACAAACAACATGTTCCCTGCCTTCAGGGAGCTCCCTGGCGGGGGCGGGGGGTGTCACCTGGGACGGCGTCACCACGCCGTGTGAAAAGTGCTCTGAGAGGGAGTGGGCACACATGGTATCCCGCGTCAGTGGGGCCGAGAAGACTTCTTTGAGGAGTTAATACTGGATTTAATCCTGAGATGAGTTAGAAATAGCCAGATGAAAGCTGAGGCAAAGGGAAAAGCTCAAAAGGACATACCAGTCATCGGGACAAGAACAGGTGCACAGACACAAGCCGCCTCACCGGGCAGGGGGAGTTCGTAGCAGTGGAAGGCGGCCCAGTGCTAGGAGGAGTGTTGGAAGCAAACTATCCCCAGGAGGGATAGTGTGCAATGCTAAAAGAGCGTGGACTTCTATCTCTGGGACAATGAGGAGCCAGGCTATCCAAGCGACCGTCAGTTTTAAGTGAAAGAGTGATGTCAGGTTTCAGAAGGCTCATTCTAGCTGCTGTGTAGACAACAGATTGAGTAGGGTCAAGACTGAAGGCCAAGAGACAACTAAGATATCACTGCAGTCAGCGGCATGAGAGATGATGGTGAACTCAGTCAGACAAGTGCAATAAGAGGGGAGGGGGAGAACAAAGGTGAGCTAGCTAAGAGGGTCCAGAGGCAGGTCGTTGCTTTAGCCTGTGAAGGTACCTTTAAGCCCAACACTCTCAGTCTAAGCGAGGTTTCCCCAGCCTCAGAAACATCACATAGTTGCCCAAGCCCAAGGAAATTCTCTAAGCTTGACCTCACTCTAAAAACTGATGCAATAATCCTTTCAGTTCCTCAAACAGGTTGGGGGCCCGCTAATAACCGAGGGCCCTGATTTTCATTTTTGTTGGCTAGACCAGTCAGCACAGGAGAGTGTTGACTCTGAAATAACAACTTTCCATTTTTTACTATACACATGACATGACATCTGCCTACAAGTCAAAAAGAATATGAATTTTCAAGTAGCAGAAACACAACAAATCCCCAAGATGTGTAAGAACATATTGTATTTCCCGTTTGTCAAACAGATCCAACGGCAGTAAACAGAGGTATCTTAAGACATGGCACGTTGAACAAATAACCCCACGTCAAGATATTTGGTTAGCAGACGAGAGATGTTGTCTTGTTTACAAAAACAGCACTGGACTATGAAGTCAGAAATTTGGGGTTTCAGCTCCGGCTTGTCACTAACGAGTTGTCAACTCATGTAAACTGTGTGTCCCTTGCCTTGAAACGAGGGAGAGAGGATAAACACCCTTGAAAGTTCTTTTCAACCCCAAGATTCTAGGACCCACCTCCATGTTATAAAGTAGGTCCTGTTTTTTGTTTGTTTGTCTTTGTTTTTAATTTTTATTTATTGATGCTAAAGAGAAAGAGGAAGGGAGAAAAGGAGAAAGGGGAAAAGGGAAAGAGGAAGGGAGAGGAGAAGGAGGGAAGAAAGGATGGAGGGAAGATATAGATTATAATTATATTATACATAATATATATAATATATCAAGAGAGATCATTTTCATGCATTCATTTGTTGATTCTTGTATGTGCCCTGAATGGGGATCAAACCTGCAACCTTGACATGCTGGGATGATGCTCTAACCAGCTGAACTCCCAGCTCCCAGCCAGGGTGAGGTGTGCGTTCTGTGTGTTTGACAGCAGCCAGGATCTCTGCAGCACAAAGGCACTGAAGTGGAGTGTGGAATTCTCCAGTCCCTGTTCAACCACACTAACCCCTCACATCTTTTATACATATTATTTGTTTAAAGAAAGGTTATTACGGGGGGGGGGGGGGGGGGAGCTTGTAAACTTGTGCTCCGTGGATTTGCATATTTTCTTAAAGATCCCAATTGTGCTCTTCTTGTTCTCCCGCAGGAAGATTAATACCATCCAGAAGTTCAGGGTTTTAATGCAGAGTAAAGATTGCTCTGCAAAGTTGGGTCTTTGCAATTGTTTTTAAAAACCCATCCGGTGAAATCACAGAGATTCACTGATGCACATGCTGTGTTGATCCCAACCTCCTAAGCCTTCTGTGGCACTTGAGTTTATAACAGCTTTTATAAATGTTGATTTAAGATTTGGGATTAAAGTAGGAACACACCACCTGTCTTAAAGTTGACATAAATGTTATAAAACGAAATGCTACACTTTTTCTAATCCTTGTCTCTAACCAGACCCATATGTAAATTTCACACAGTAGTATTTAGTAGCATAATTAATCCCTACTTTATGTTATGAGTAATATTTCCTATTCCCGACCCTGTAACGTCCTTTAAGAAGATCCATGTTCCAATTAGACTAGCCCATCGGCACTCTTTTAATGAGCAGATTAATCATTCAGATGGGTACAACGGTGTCATCATAGGTTTTAAATATGATAATCTACATCCTAATGGTGCTGCAAAGCCTTGGCTTAGAGCAAAGAAAGAAAAAAAGGTAGACAAAACTGGTGAGAGTTTCATTTTGTTCTCTGTCTGGGACAATGCAGGACACAGGAAACAAATCATGCAGAAGGGGAGATTTAGGAAAGTAATCATAGTCCAGTTACAACCATTCTTTCTAAGGAAGTCACCTTTGTTGGGTCCCGAAAGCACATGTTGGTATGTTCAACTTTGATGTGGGGAAATTTTGTCATACTTCCTTCGCCAAACAGCTTTTTCTTTAGAATTCTACACCCAGTCTCCCCTCTGAGAAGAAAGGGTGTCAAAAGGGAACTTCCAAATGAGAGCAGTTTTGAAATAAAGTTAATTTTTTCTCGAGTCTGACCCAAATTGATCAAAAGGTTCCTCCACAGAGGTTCGAGAGGGGGAAAAAAAAAAGTCCTTCCAATTTGTCGGCTACCTTTTCACAGAGGCTTATAGAAAACTACTTATTTTTCTCTGCCTTCATTTCTGCTCTCTACAAAAGCAGCATTATAGCCAAATCTCAGAGAGCCTCAGTGCTCTGGGCAATCCAGGGCCTAACCACTGAAAAATAGGCTTACAGAGAGAAATATCAATAAACTGGAACTCACTATAAATGATTCACCCTGACAAAAAGTATGCCCTTAAGAAGGCGATTAATAGACCCACGAAACTCAACCAAACACATACTCTCTTTTCTGTACCTCTTGGGTTTTATCATCATTACCCTGAAATCAAGTTCTCCTTTCAATTGTTACCCTTGATATCCTGCTTTCCCATCTCGGTTAAATTTGTCACCCCCAAACACAGGCACCTGGCTTGGTCTATGAAAATGTGGTCTGCATCATCTTTTTTGGACAAGCTAGTCACGCTTACCTTTGTTAATACGAATGTCTGAAGGCCCAATCACTCGAATCTGTACCAAGGGGGAGAGGCCACAGACTGACTTGAGCAGATAGTGAAGAACAGTAACTTAGGGCAGGCGTCAAGTATACGATAAGGGACATAATGAAATGGTGCTGTTACTATGCTCAGGGAAACCCCGGGTTCATCAGCGGCATCTGTAATAACAACCCAAGTTTCTGGATCTACACAGATAAAAAGGCCTTTCAGGAAATCAGACATTCAGAGGGCAGTACTTTAGTGAGTCTAAAAGAGCCTGCTGCTCTCTAGTGAAGCTCCATCCACTGTGTTTAACGAATGCACACCGCACCCCTAGCGGGGCGGGCAGCGGGTCCGCAGGGGTGCAGGAGAGACACAGGCTCCCCTCGTGTTCTCCCATGTACCTTTATTTCTGTCTGAAAGTATAAGAAGAAAAAGTATGATTGTTTCAGAAAGGCTGAACTAAATATAACTTCCTTTCTTAAGTTGGGGGCCGGAATCAATATGTATCTTTACTGTAAAACGGAGCCCTTGTCTATGGAACACTAATTAATTGTTCGCTACTATCAAGGACCAATTTCCTCTTCAGCATCATGCCCATACCTACCCCCCCACCCAGCCTTTCAACACTTTCCCCGTCAAAACCCGCTCTTAAGATAATCTTACACTGAAGAGTAAGTGTCGGGTGTGTGTTTGGAAAGGGAAAGAGAGTTCTGTATTTGGTCAAAAGCCAAAGAATGAAGATGAAGATTTCAAGCTCTGGCAGGTTGGTTCAGTGGTAGAGTGTCAGCCTGGCGTATGGATGTCCCCAGTTCGATCCCCAGTCAGGGCACATAGGAGAAACACCCCTCTGCTTCTCCACACCTCTCCTTATGGCTTCTCTCTCTCTCTCTCCCCCCCCCCCCTTCTGCAGCCATGGCTCAATTTAAGTGAGTTGGCCTCACAAGATGAGGATGGCTCCATGGCCTCTGCCTCAGGCTTTGAGAAGAGCTTCGTTGCTGAGCAACAGAGCATCGCCCCCTAGTGAGCTTGCCCCACGGATCCTGGTCGGGGTGCATGCAGGTGTCTGTCTCTGCCTCCCCTCATGTCACTGAATAAAAATATAATAAAACTTTAAAAAAAAGATGAGCATTTCATGCAGCAGCAAGATAGGGAAGAAAATTTTCGATAGGGAAAGAATGGTGTATAGTGGTTTTGGGGGGACAGGAGGAAGTTCTTGTCCTAATACTCAAGACTCATACTAACCCTGGTTCTTGTATATGAAGTTACCACATGAGGAAACATCAATTCAATGAGTTTCTTCCCAGGACAATGATTCCGAGAAAACTACAAAAGGGATCATTTTCAAAACTCAGAAATTTCAAAAGGTCTACGAACCAATTATACACTGATAACTGCTAAGGATGATGGGCAGCATCTGTGATTGAGGGAAAATATTTAACAATCTCGTAGACCTTCCCTGAAACGTGGATTACAAGGGCAACTCGAACATGCTGTCTTTTCTCCAGTAGGTTTAACTCGCCCCCGTTAAGTACTACATCATAGAAAAACACATGTCAACAACGACAAATAATTGCAAGAAAATAATTATAAATTAGTTCTAGATGTCTAAGTCAGTGCGATTCATTTAATGCTTCCACAGAGATCCTAGTCCAAGAAGAGTTAATCAACCATAGCAGCTTCCTAATCAGAACAGTGAACTAATGATCCTATTTCTGAGTAATACCAGTCAGATAAAGCTCTCAAAAGGTAGTTAACATCACTTTGGTGGAAAGGAATGACAAGAGCAAGTCCTAGTAGGGGTAATGCATCATTCATGGCCCCTCTCATTCTGACATTTTAACGTTATCTTGTTTTACTGTGTCGGCCTAACACTGCCACTGCTGGCAAATTAAACTGTGAACTTACAAAGTGGGTGGCAATAAATACAAATTATGAGAGTTCAAAAGATGTCCCTGGAGGTACACTGCTCGTCACAGAAAGTCTCTGGCTCTTCTGTCACATAGCAATAGACAAGAGACAAAGTAGAACAGGCATTTTTGAAGATAGAAAAAATAAAGAGAGAGAAAGGATTAACTCGCTAATTTTGAAAATGAGGAAAACACGTGTTTAAAAAACTGACTTGAAGAACACACCAGAAGAGGTCCAGAAAAACTATCTAAATAACAAAGGTCTCGTTAAGCACCAATCTCTTAAGTCAAAGACTTCAAAACCCTATTTTGAAATTGAGCAAGATATTTATAAATTATTGAAAACAACAGGCAGGTATTCTGAGGAAAATGCATAGTGAGAAAATACACGTCAAGGCCGTGAATCTCGGTCATCTTATAAAGTTGTTGTTCAATGAAAATCTGAACACCCACCACCTCTCCCAACCCAACCAGGAAGGGAATGGACAAAGGGAAAATGAGCTTCTTGAAAGCAGTTTTGGGTAGACCAGACTAGCTTGGATGTCCTGGACAATGTAAGTATCTAGAGTCCCTCAGGAAAGCCATTGTAGGCCAAGACAGAAGGTTCTCGGGAGTCCACTTCTGCAGGAATTCCATGTGCTCTTCTGGCCAGTGCATCTCCAAGGGTTAATGGGCAGTATTGGGGAAAAGAGAATGAAATCTAAATGTCTCTACAAAGTCTGCTGGGGGCGCTGCCAACTTAACATGCCCACAGTGAAAGTCAGAAGCCCGCCTTGAACAAAAGAAATCTGCCCCTTTCAGACACGTTAAAAAGGCAGACCTAACAAGTACGACCAGCGATCAGATTTATTTTTAATATTGCTGAACACTGATACTTTTGCTCCCAATTTAGTCTAGTTCCACTAATGAATCTTATAAAATATTTTATCTGCCTATTCCATGCCCACAAACTACTCACAGGAGACCAGGAAATCATCCTTTCTTCCAGAGTGCAGATATCAGTTGGGCCATATGCAACAGGGGTCTGTTTATTTTTCCCATAAACCACCAGTTTCATAGAAACTCATTAGCATCACCTGTGTTAATTACACTAGCAAACCAATCAACAGCTCCTTCTTAATTAGGTTTTCTTTATTAAAGCCGGAAATTGCCAAGGAGACAAAAGTCACCTGGGGAAATTATATGAAAAGGAGTGTTTATGCCAAATTACACACTAAAATAATAATAAAATAGACCAGTTTGTTTACAGGAAAAGGAAACAATATTAATATTCAAGGTCACTGGCACACTCCTTATTAATTATTCTCGTTATATTAAATTGTGATCATTTCTGCTTCAGGAGGGTTGGGTTATAGAAAGTCTTTGTACTCAAAGTTGACTCACATCAGATTTTAATGGCTGTGGTCAGCGATTATGACTTGCTTATTCCATAAACACGAGCACCCAGGGGTTAAAGCAGTTAATACTAATTTCATGAGCTCATGTCCCAACTGTAACTCAAAATCCCATATGTCTGTTAGTAAACCTAGAAAGGCATATAAAAATCTACTATGAAAGGAAAAGATACACATGTGACTCTTGGAATTTGCAATTCTCCTGAAAGAGAAAGGAAAAAAGACTTCCAACCATACTCCTCTCACTTCCAAGAACCTTTCAGCAGAGGGGGGTAGTCACAAGCTCTGAGAATACAAAAGCTGCTTTTAGAAGGAGATCCTTTCTTTCTCCAAGGTTAGACTTATAGGGAGGTTCCCCTGGGACGTTTAAAGGAAGCCTGGCCGAAGAACTAGAAAGTAGACTGCAGGGAGCTTCCTGTTCTGGTTATATGGAGGTGGGGAGGGAGGGGTGATACTGAGTGACCTAATAGGTCTTTTCATCTTCAATTAACTATAATGCTAAGTACATTTATCGTGGACTCAAAATCTATCTTCAAAATAATGAAATCTGGGCACGCCCATCAAAGGGTGGGGAATAACAGCGCTTAATCGGATTCTTACAAGAAGAATGAGTTTGTATGTAGAAAGTACTTCGATGATGAAAACCACTGAGTGAGTGGTCTTTGTTTTTATGCCCACCAGTCCTGGGATATTGCCTGTCCAAGAAGGCCTGTGAATTCTGGCTCTCTGTGGCCAGAAGGAGCAAGTGTAAAAAGTCAGCTCGAGTTGGGAGCTGGACATCTAAGAAAGCAAGCAACCATCAGGGAAATTGCTTTTCAGTATCAAGCCCAGGACCCAACAGTATGAGCTCTCAGTGGCTGCCCTCTTAGGGTCTCCCTTGCTTCTGCTGGTGCCACCACACATCTCCCACCTCCAGCTCAAAGCCTAAAGAGACTTACTCCCTGTACTTGACAAATACTCCCTGGAAACCGAGAGGGAAGGTTTGTCCCACACCTCACAAGGACCTCTTTGTCTTCTTGAACAAATGCCCTAGAAAGGTTATTGTCAAGGAGAAGATGACCAAAAGACCAAAGCAAAGACATTGCAAATGGTCTCAAAGCCTAAAGAGGTATAAATAGCAGGAGATTTTTGTTCTGTCCTCTAAAACATCCAGTGAACCAACAAAACCCATTCGGTGTTGCCTTCAGGATCTAAAATTGTGGAGAGAGGTGCTCTCTCTCTCGCCTCCACCTATAGAGAATCTGAGGTCCGTACTTTGGAATTGCTCTGTAGTGTTGAGAGATTAATATCAAAGGTTAATATCAAAGGAATATAGTTGTGATGCTAGCAGGGGAACTATTGGAGCATAAGGGCCCTTACCTATGGGTCACAAAGTATTTGGAGAAGAATGGCAAAGAATTTGTTCTTCTTGATCATACTGTATATTGTCACAGTGATTTTTAACCTTCCTTTCAGAGATCCCACTGGCTTCTCCCGAGAATGAAACTTAAGTTGACACAAAAGCCAAGGTGTCCAGGCTGAGTCCCCATGACTGACTGGTGACCTTTGTGGAAAGCTGCTTATCAGGACAGGCCATTGTTTGCCTGCCCACCTCAATCTGCATGTCCAGCTGCTCCTCCTCCCTCCCTTCTCTCTCAGCCTCCCATCCGGGTACCTTGTCACTCCAGCCCCAGCTGAGTTTATTCCACTCGCCCTGACAGCACAGGCAGTGCGTGTTTGGGTGCACAAATGTCACATAACTGGACAGACAATGCAGGCAGCACTTTAGCAGTAGGGTTATCAAAGCAGCTCTTCAGCGGGTGAAAAGGATATCTTCTAAAGTGCATCTTTATGAATCAAGATCTGTTTAAAAATCCTGTTGGTGGACTAGACACAGAGGCCATTCTAAAAACGAAAATGGAATCTTCAGTTACAGTGAGCGGTTTTAGGGTTTCAGCTTAGGAAATGTCAGCAGAACCTGAAATCCTCAGAGCATCGCTGGAAATGCTTCCCTGTAAGGTAGGGTTTATCAGCTTGCTAGGTGGACAGCTTCCTCGCATAGCCTGAAAACCTTCCTGTCTATTTGTCCTTAATCTCCAATAGCTTCTCATCTCATGCAGAGGGAAGACCCAAGACCTTTATACAGCCCACGGGGCCCCCAATGTCCCCATTATGCCTCTGGCAGCTTCACCTACTACTCTCCTCCTCGCCTGCTCTGCTCCAGTCACACTGTCCTTCTCGCTCTCTCCAAGCCCAGGAAGCCCCTCCTCTCTCAGGGCCTCGCCTCACACCACTTGGTCTTCCCTGACTTTACTTCCCCTAGATACCAGCTCACTCCTTCTGCTTTCCAGGTCTTTGCTCAGTTACCACGATAGCTGGAGGCTTTTTCTAGAGACTACATTTCACATAACCACTCCAACCCCACCCCAAATGCTCCCTTTCCCCATTTTCTGAATTATTTCCTAACTAGTGTGTGTTGATATCAGAAGTCCCTAACTAGTGTGTGTTGATTTTACTTCTTTTCTACCTGTCTCCCTTCACTAAAATGTAGGCTCCATGAAGGCAGGGATTTTTCTTATGATTTTATTCATTCTCAATCCCCTGTGCCTAGACCAGTGCCCAGATCCTAGGAGGCAGTCGATAAATATCTGTTGAAAGAATGAAAGAAGAAAGGAAAGAGAATGGGAGGGGAAGAGAAGGGTGGGATGTTATTCACACCCTCTTGCTGCATCCTGTCTTTCATTTCTCCTCCTTCCATTCTTTCCTTTCCCTCTTCCCTCCCATTTCCCTCTCTAGAATATTCTCCTGTACCCTGCCACTCCAGTCTCACCCCTCTGACCTGATTAGCCCTCACTCTTCTTTCGTCACCTCCTTAGGCATTTCCCCAGCCTCTCTAACAAGGTCAACCCTCACAACACACACACATACCCCTCCTACCTCCATTAGGCAGTCCAGGCAAACTGAGTATTTGGTGTCTTCTTTTTATAAACTATTACATTATAGATTCCACATTTATGTGTATGATATTTAAAATTAATGTCTGAATCATGGGCCTCTCAAACCCACTAACTTTATAAGTTCCACGAGAATAGGACCCTACTATTGTTATATCCCAAATTACTAGCAAGCACGCAGAGGGCATGCAATAACTAAGCATCTGTTGGTTGAATGAGGTAAAAATGTGTCCTCTGAAGTAAATAGTCATTTGTATACTAAGACAGCCGTGGTCATTGTCACTGTTAGCATGCACAGCGTCATCTTTTGATTCTCACCGTATCTCCCCACCTCACCCAGCACCCTCAATAATTTGCTACCACCTTGCACTCTGAGGAAACCTGAAGACTCCCAGATTTTACAAACTGAAACCAATCTTTTTCCTAGTGCCCATTGCTGGTGCTCCCCTTCATTCAAGCCTCCACAGAATTGAGCACCCCCAATGTGCCTGTAGGTCTCCATGCTTCCCAACATCATCAATGCGGCTTGTTCTCTTCACATCTATAACTGCACATACTCAGTGACATCCTCAACAAAATTAATTTTAGTGGCATATTTAATAAAAGCTTGAAATAGGCCCTGGTCGGTTTGCTCAGTGGTAGAGCGTCGGCCTGGCATGCAGAGGTCCTGGGTTCGATTCCCGGCCAGGGCACACAGGGGAAGCGCCCATCTGCTTCTCCACCCCTCCCCCTCTCCTTCCTCTCTGTCTCTCTCTTCCCCTCCTGCAGCCGAGGCTCCATTGGAGCAAAGATGGCCCGGGCGCTGGGGATGGCTCCTCAGCCTCTGCCCCAGGTGCTAGAGTGGCTCTGGTTGCAACAGAGCAACGCCCCGGAGGGGCAGAGCATCGCCCCTGGTGGGCAGAGCGTCGCCCCCTGGTGGGCGTGCCGGGTGGATCCCGGTCAGGTGCATGTGGGAGTCTGTCTCTCCCCGTTTCTAGCTTCAGAAAAATACAAAAAAATAATAATAAAGGCTTGAAATAAACCAGCAAGTACTCTACTTAGACTAATTTTAAGCCCCCCGTCACAAGATGGCAACCTATATGATTCAGAGAACTCAGCAAAAGCAAAGCTTTGTCTTTTAACTTTCAAAGGCATGCAGGCTTGAGGAAGAAAGCCTAGAAAATCACCCAAATCTTTGATAATTCATGGTCACAGTCTCAGGGAATGGTAGCCAGCAATTCCAATCATTCACATCTTAGAGTTTTTTCAATTGCCCTTTGAGGAGCATTCCAAAAACCCTCCACTCGGAACAGTCTGATTTTTATGATCTATCTAAATTTCAATTGTTTTACATAAGTTTTTCAAGTTCATTGGTAAGAAAAAAAATCCTCATTGGAAATATACACAGCTTTGAGATGACTTTTTCGTAGACAATTTCTTGACTATGCGTGCATGCACATGCGTGCGTGCACACACACACACACACACACACACACACACACATTATCTCCCTGCTAGGCAATAATGGCTCTTTAAGGAGCTGTCATGATCAATCGTAAAAATACATATTTAGAACACTTTTTAAAATGTGTGTATTATAAAAATGTTTTAAAATGAAAACTATTTACCCAAAAGACTATAATGGTTCTAAAGAGACTTTGTAAATCCATATTTGAGATTTAAGGGAAAAAGAAAAGATTTCTGTCTGACCCGGGAGATCATAAAGACTTCACTGAAGCCATTAACATTTATCGTCTCTCAAGGGCTAAAAATGTTGCTGGGAACATGTTTCCAGGTTAGAAAAAAAAAACACAGTCCATTCTTCTAACAAAGGGTCTTGGATGCTTCTCTCTACCCTGCCCCAAAGGCTGACAGACACAAGTCCATTATACTAACTAATGGCACACTTAGAAGAAAATGCCATCCAGAAGATGTTAGCCCAGGGACCTTGACTAATGGGTACTGTCTAATGTTCAAAGACCCCATCAGCTATGGTCACTGATGAGACATTCTAAGAGTAGTACATTAAGATGTTGGTGGAGCAAGTCACTGTGGGAAATCCGATAGGATGAATTGGATATTTGAGGAGAAAACACTCTTTATCTGTTTTGTCTCAAGCTTGATTTAGGAGGAAAGAGATGATGAATCTTCCCATGTAAAAACCTAGTCTCCTATATCTTCTGTATCTCCTTCCACACACCTGACCAAAGGCAACACATGTTTGAGTAAGAGCCTTTAGCCTTTGCGTTTAGCACTTACTGTAAGCTATGTTTACCGAGGCAGGAAAATGGGTCATTTTTCTGGTTGATAGCAAAAAATCCCGTTCACTTCAATACTACACTGAAAATTTCTTAAGGGATACAAGGGTCTGGAGAATGACAGAAAAACATATTGGATCAGTCCCGAGGTCGTGGATGCTATATAGTGCCTTCATATTTCTTCCAACCCCTTTTAACAAAGAGACTTTTAGTTTTAGAAAGAAAGACTTGAAAGATGAAATAAAAGACAGAAAAAAAGAGAGCAAGAAAGAAAAGGGAAAAGGGAAGGAAGATTGAAAGACATCAGTAATATGATACGCACTCCATGCTGGCCTGAAACAAAATGTCAACAGGGAGGCTATCAAAGAAGTCCAAAGTGGAAAGACTGAGGCTTAACCACAGCCACAGGAGAAAGGCTATTGGATAGAAATGATTGGGAGGGAAACTGAACAGGGACTCAGGTGGACACATTTTTCACTTTTTTGTTTGTTTATCCACTTGCACCACTTCTATTCACTTTTTTACATTCTAGGGTTCACAAAGCTCTATTGGGCTTCCTCAAAAACTTTACCTGCCGGGTCTGAATGACCGTCTGGATTCGATTAGGACAGCAATGCACCCCATACAGGCGAACGGAGGTCAGAGATGATTGAACTTGGTTTTACACCAAAGGCAGTTAAGTCCCTAATATTTAATGAAAAAACCAGATTCCCCTTCTTATACCTGAAATAACCTTCCCCGATATACTGTCTCCGAAAGCAAACAGACCCAGCGAAGAGCACCTTCAAAGCTATGCTTTCAATTATTGTCAAGACAGAATCAAATTGTTCCTTTTTATGTAACACATGAGTTAGGCTGGCCTAGCCATTCCTACACAGAAAGTACTGGATCACTGTGTTGCCTTTCTTCCCTTTTCTGTGATGTGACAAAAAGACTCTAAATACTCAAGGGCTGCTAAGCCCCTTGATGAGAGTACTCAGTTCACATCATCGGTAAAATGCCTTAAACCTAAGCATTCGAGGCAGAATGAATTTCTTTGTTGAGAACTTTTCCTCTTTTCCCCCCTCTTTTCAAGCATCCTCCCGAGCTTGATTTCACACCAGCTATGTTCCCCAAACCCATAATAAATCACTAGGAATGTAAAATACACTATACTATCCCCCACCCCACCCCACCCAAGTAGGCCTGGGTCATTTATCATTCTTCTGTGGATTTCAAAAAGATGGTAGTGTTTTTATTGCAAAGGCCTTGTCATTACAGAAATTAGAAAAGAAAGTATTGATCACAATTAGATCATATATTAGCAGTCCCTGATGCCTGGGCTGCTGAGGATTTCAACCTCCATCATTCTCCCCTCTGTTAAAATTCCGGACAGTAATTTCTTTCATGTTAGAATAACTAGGATAAACCCATAAAATGTAACCTAAAAATGTAATTATAATCGCCATGCCAAAAGCAAGCCAATCAATATCTTTGAGATTCTAATAGTTTCAAGCACTATTACCTTAGCGGTCTCACATCATTGTACTGATTAAAGAAACATTTTGTCTTTTTATCTGTATGGAATGGCCAGCGTAATCACCAAAGCATAGAGGGCTAAAATATTTATCAGTGAGTATACATCGTGGTTCAGGTGGTGAATGTCAATGTGGGTGTGGAAAGTTGCAACGAATAGCTCAGTTCAATCCATTTTCAGCTTCTTCCCATGCTCCTGGGCGGTCACGCCAAGCAGGGGAGGAGATCTTAAAATCTGCCCCTCCGCCCAGAGGAACTCCTCCTGCAGACTTTCTAGACAGAAGCTCTCACACTGGTCTTAAATTGACAGCGACTCTCCTGGAACCGGGTGTCAACCGACAGAGACAAGCTGGGAAGGAGGGATGCTGAGTGGATGGGAAGCGTGAAGTGAGGCCAGCCCGCCAGCAGCATTTTCTGCCCTCCGCCTTCCCTGTCCAGCCACCCAGACATGCCAGCAAAATGACGCGTTTTCACTTTACTGATTCCAATGCACCCCAACGAAAAACTGTGAACCAAAACCTATCGCTGTCCCGTGGACGACCTCATCTATAATTTATAATCGTGAAAAAGTACCTAGCCTGACATTCTAGCCCATGGACAAAGGCAGAATTAGAAGGTACGTGTACGAAAGAGTTGCTCCAAACTAGACACTGGATAAATGATTTCTTTTGCCAAACTACGCAATTGAAGTACATAGACCTGGGATGTGAGAGATAGAAAATGGCGTTTTAAAATGACCGACATCCTCCTGATCATTCCTCTGAAAAGACAAAATGTATTTTCTCCCCATTCGTTGAACAGGAAGAAAATTTAGTGTCCAATCAGTTGAGAAACATCAGCACGGTGGTCAAATAAAAATCCCCTACCATGTGATGTGCACAATTAATTTTACAATTAAACTTATCTGGGTAATGTGCGTTTCCAGAGCTTGATACAAAACGGGGGGTTGGGGAGGTGGGGGGTGGGAACAGACTCTCTGATTTGGTAAAAACACAAGCGCACTGCGCTCCTAGTGGTCTGCAGAGGACAAGCATCGGTTCTGGCTGCTCACCAGTTCCCTCAGCAAACAGGGTCCCAGGCCCCAATTCCTCCTGCCGAAGGAAAGAAGGAGGAGAGAGAGGAGGGGAGAGAGAGAGAGAGAGGCTAAAGAGATAGAAAATGGGTGATGTCGGCTCCAAAATTAAGTGGGAATGCCAACCTTGTCATCCCCGGATGGCCTGCACAGTCTACCCATGGGTTAACTGGCATTTCTAATACTTTTCACCTAGTCTGACTTGACAGATGCCTAACCTTCGCTACTGAGTGGAGACAGGCTGATGGGTCTTGGCCATACAGGGGGAAAATTTTTGATGCTTCTCACTTATGACATGATTGATTTTCTTTCAGCGGCCCTTCACTTTGGGAAGTGGCGAGGGCTGGCTCACTGGGCCCCGGTGCGCCCTGACCCCCGACACGCGGCCGCTGTGAGGCTGGAAACCGATGACGGCAGAAACCTAAAAAATCAATAGACCCTGTCAGTCAGGGGCCCGGCGGACGTCTTTTAAAAACCCAATCACGACATGTATTTGCTGCACGGTGCAGATCTACTGCACACTTGAGGACACACTGCATTTCCCCTTCCCCTTCCTTATTTATTTATTCGGCTCTGCTTTGCACTTCACATTTTACCTCCTTTTTATTTGGTGGCGGGGGAGGGGGATGGGGTGTGCAGCGGGAGACCTTTATCTTTCAAGCAGCAAGGGAAAAGCAGCAAGCCATGTGGTGAGGTTGGTTCCTCATCATGATATTAACAGGAAAAATTCCCTGGAAACTATTTGAATAGTATGAAATAAATAGAGCACCTTGTGGCTGCCAACATAAACAGTGACATCATTTTTTTTTTTTTTACATTATCTGGAAAGAATTTAGATATAAGACTTTTAAGTCTGAAAACACTTGAGGGTCAAGGTGCTTTAATAGACATGGTTAAGGGAAGAGCCGTGTTTAATTTTTCTTTTGGGGTTTCTCTAAGGTGGAAGAACGGAGGGGACACCCAGACAGACACACACACACACACACTCTCTCTCTCTCTATCTAGTTCTCTGCTGGGAAAAAGCAGAACTAGGAAGGACCGCTCGGTTTCCAGGCAGGGTCAGTGTAATATCCTCCATTCAGTGTGGAGGAAATATCAAATATGCATCCATTCTTTGGGAGACAGACCATGCAAAAGATGGCATTTAGCTTCTTTGTGATCTAAGGCGGGGTGGGGGTGGGGGGGTGAGGAATAAATATCAACTATGACAAGCCAAAAAGATAAGAGAAATACCATCAACTGGAATGCTCTCACACAGAGAAAGAAATCACACATACACACACACACACACACACACACACACACACACACACACAAAAGGAGGAAAGAAAGAAAGAAAGAAAGAAAGAAAGAAAGAAAGAAAGAAAGAAAGAAAGAAAGAAAGAAAGAAAGAAAGAAAGAAAGAAAGAAAAGAAAGAAAGAAAGAAAGGAAGGAAGGAAGAAAGAGAAGGGAAGTGAGAAGGGTCTGGAGAGTAAAGAAAAATACAGAAAGGAGATGATTAGGTACAATTAAAATGGATGTGGTGAGAGCTCCACACAAGAGTATTTCAGAATTTCCACGACGGGCTTTTCTCCTCTCTTTCCAGGAAAAGAGACAGGTATGTTATGCACCACCCTAAAATCCGCCAAGGTAAAGATCATATATTAGGAGGAAAGCAAATAAATAAAATCTGTGCCCTGAATTCCCAAACTAAGCCCAATTAAAGGTTTCTTTATGGCTGTAAACCTGACAAGCTACAATTTCCCCCTGTTGCAGTGGGTGTGTGTGTTTTAATGTAATATTAATGAGCCAGGATGGAGGGTCATAAAAAGTGATAGGTTTTTGCGATGGTAAATTATAAATCGGTATTGATTTTTCCCGGCACTAATGCAGCCAGCTTATTGTAAGACACCACAGGCAAAGTGCACTTTATCAGATTAGACTGGGGCCGGTATCAAATATACATGAGAATAAGGATGCATTTGTGAGTTAGACTAGACTTTTCTTCCCTAACAATGCATGAAATTTTTAAGGAAAAAAAAAAACAAAACAGACAAGGATACTGGGAAATTCAACATTTCTTTTTTCTTTTTTTCCAAAGTACAAATTTCCAAAATTACTGCTCTTGGGACAATTTGTTTAAAAATGAATAGATGGCAGTAATAATCCTAAAGGCTGTTCTAAGTTTCTCTTGTTCAATGTGTCGTGGAGAACGGCCAGCAACAAAAAGGGCGTGCTCTGGCCCCTCCATCATGCCCGCCCTTCCAGCTCCCGTCTCTCCCCTCCTGCCCATCGGTCACTGGGGTGACCACAGTGGAAAAGCAAGTGTTCTTTTTTCCAAATGACTGAGGTTCCTCTCCATTGGTATTTTATAGTCATAAGGACTTCATTAGACACCTCAATGGAGATTTTAGCTATCAAGAGAAAAGAGAAGCTAAAGAGAGACCAAGAACAGAAAACAGAAAAGAAACTGATTGGGACCCCCAATTCCCCTGACCAAAAAAAAAGAAAATGTTGTTATTTGTTCTCTCTCCAAACACGGGGGCAGCCTCTGAGTCACTCTTATGTCAACAGAGAAGAAAGTCCTCACCCTGAGTGTGTGTTTGCCTTTTGTTCTTTGGAGAGAGGCGTCCTCCAGCTTTGTTGGGGACGCGAGCAGCCCTGTTTCCAAACACTTGCTGACTTCTTCCTAATAACGTGCACACACTCTATCAAAAGCTGCCCCTTTCCTCCCCAGCACAAAGGCTGCGTTCCCATCACGTGAGGACCAGCGGTGCCCAGCTCCGAGGCCAGTCCTCAGACAAGACTCCTTGGTCTGTCTCCATGGCGTGAACAGGAATTGGAAACCAGCATGCTCGCCCCTAAAATAGTCTTCTTTAAGAAGTCGGGGAAGAACATGTGTTTATTGACAGTTCATTAACAAACATCAACCCCCCTGCAAGCTGTTTACTAAGGAATGAAGTGAAATGAAGAAGTGTGAATATAAATAACTAACAAAGGAAGAACAGAGAGAAAATATCTCAGGGCTGTCGCCTTTTAATGCGTTTTGAATCTGTTTGCTTTTCCTGCTGGAAACATGATGCTCCTGAAGGTATTATCCACGGCACCCAGGACAGTAAAAACAATAGGTGTTTGTAGACCGGTATCGAGAGCATTAAATACAACTCAGAAAAACTGGAGCACGTCATTTCTTCTCTTCCCTCCCCTCCTTTGGCTGTATCAAGAGAGTTAAAGAAATTCTTTAAAAGTAAAAATAAGCTAATAAGTTCCATAATAATTAGGTTAAGGCTATATAATATTATTGCTTATTTCTAAAATATGAAGGATGTCAAAGCTGCAAAAAAAGTTCACAAGAACCAGGCCCCAATCTCAAGGAGCGTAAAATCTAAGTTAGGGGTAAGTAAAATTGGCAAAGAACACATACCATTCAATAAGGTGTTTCTCATTTGTTACGTCAATACTCAAAGTGGACCATACTGAGTAAGGGTAGCTAACTATTTCCAAATGTTTGAGGGGGAAAAAAAATCTTACTACAATATCCTTGCATCAAAATGACTCCTGCGATTACAGAAACAAGGGGAAAATGTTTTGAGACAAGAACAAATCAGGTAAGACCTAATAAAACCAAAAGGAAATTAGAAAAATAGAAGGTTGTTTTCATGGGAGTTTAATCTTTTCACTGAAAAGTGATCTTTATTATATGTCAAATCAACATCTTAAAGTTCTTTTTTATGAAGTTATGAAAGTGAAAGCATACATTCTTTACCTATGGTAATTTAACATTATTAGTGATGCCAAAACCCTCATTTACATTTTTCATAAAACCATGCAGAAGTTCTCACTGCTTTAGCAATAAAGCTAATAAGCAAATACATAAATTAGTGTATTTTAATTAAATGTTATTCCATGAAGTAATATTGTACACCACTGTCTAATACAAAAACAACTTTCTTACTTAAAATCCAGTTCAATATTAAAATATTAAAACTCATTAAAAATTAATTTTAAAATACTTTACAAATGTTCAAGTACTCTGAGGTCTGTATCTTTAAAGGTTTCATATTGTTGTTGTACATATGAAATAATCCCTAAGCTTCTAGCAAAATAGTGCAAAAGGCTAAGGTTACTTTGCAGAGCTACAATGGCAGACTTAGAAATATTGCTATCGTTTGTCTTAACTATTTCATCCGAACAAGTGTGGCTAGGATCTTACCCAAAAAATCAAGAGACACATATAGCAAAATAAGATTGAATAATTACTTCAAATCATTATTATAAAGATCTGGTGTGATGACATCATTTGAAAATTGCATCATTTGAAATTCACTGAACCAGAACCTATTTGAGTGCCTACTGTGTGCCTCATATGAGCTAATACAAAAACAAGAGGGTTTAATCGTCAAAGTATGGCTTAGGGAAGAGGGTTCAAAATAAGTTACTAGTAGCCAACACCAAGTCACAAACTAATTGGAACTCTGTAATAAAGGTAAACAGGTTTTGGAACATGCCTAGAAAGGCGTTTAGAAATTCTAGGTCAAATAGGTGAGTGCGTGGGACAATGAGCTAATGCATGCAAATCAACTGCCATTTATTAAATAAATATTAGCTGCTACAGTTGTTACTAATAGTATTATTTGCACAGTCATGCTCAATCAAAGAGGCAGCTGACCAAAGCAGATGGAGAGGAGGTAATTGGGTATACATAGACACATGCATTTTCTTAAGTTAACAAACAATCGTTTATTGAGGAACTATTATATGGCAGACACCGTGTTCGGCGGTGAGAATGCAAAGATTAACAAAATTAAACTAAGCTACCTGAGAGCCATAATTCTGTCTGCCTTATTCACTCCTATGTTTCCAAATCCTAGCATAGAGCCTGATACATTGCAGATACTCGATAAATAGTTGTCGCATAAATGAATTAATAACGAAACAAAAATCCCCATGACAAGGCATTCACAGCCTAATTCCTTTCGCCATACCTGGGTTTTTCCATCACAAATCCAGCTTGCTCTCTTTGAAAACTCCTCCCTCGCTAAAAGTAATTTAATAAAATAGCCATAAGCCCTTGATTCGAAGACTATAATCCAGTTGGTATTTAAGAGAAAAGACAGATCTTGTGGTCTGAATAGTGCCAAACTTCCACCAAGTATCCTATGTATGAAGCTCTTAAATTGACTAGTATTAGCCTGGAAGGAAAGACAAATGCTGTGTGACACGCGGCTGAATCTTTGCAGGACCTGTCACCCCTGGCACCGAGCCCTAAAGGCCACACTTCACCTAAGAGACCCTGGACACATCTCATAGAGGCTCCTGACTCCCTCAGTCCCTATGCTCTCAAGCCTAGAACAGAGATCTTGTCGGGCAAATATCAGCTTTTCATTTCCACCAAATTACTGTGATGGCCCAGGAGGCAGTAAAACAGCAGAAGGGTTCCCTTTGGCAGCAAGCCTTGAAAGAGCCCTGTCTTTCTATTGGGTTGAAATTCTCAGTAACCTAAAGACAGGAAAGAAGAAAGGAAGACTAGACTCCGAGGAAGCGTGGAGGGGTTTTTTGTTTTTGTTTTTGTTTTTGTACATAAAGTGTGTTTGGAAGGGGCACACTCCCTCAGCAAGCTCTCTCCGAAAGTAAGACTGGCTTGTTCTTTCCAATACAACTCATTTACAATGCCATCTGAACTCATGGACACGAGAGGCATCTCTTTCCAATATTGGTGGGATGTTCTCTGGAATGGTATTGATTGCACAGCGATGGGAAACTACAGGGTAAACCTGAACTCATTATCAGCTCAAAGACTCCCTACCTCCGATGCTGTTTGAAGGTATATTTGATTATGGCATGGACGTGACGACACGAAGGGGAACGTGCCATTCAGGTAATTGTATCAAAGGGTATGGACCCAAAATGACTGAGCCTCCCTATCGGCTCTCACGTCTCTGAAAACTCATAGGAAATAGGAAGCATATATTTCAATTTGGAAAGTGACCACACTACCACGTGGGTGGGGGTGGGGGGATGGAGGGAGGAGACCGTGACCAAACCAGAGATAATGTGCTCAACCAAAGCCCAGAATAAATAGGTTCCAAGCCCAGGATAGGCCACTGTTATACATACTGGAGAGTATCTGAGTACTTTATCTAGGCAAAAATCTCATCCTGCAATGTGTTTGTGTGTGTGTGTGTGTGTGTGTGTGTGTGTGTGTGCACATGCGTACCAGATAAATAGAACTGTCTCTTCAAATGCAAAGTCAGTAACAAAAAAAATGGAATTAAAATGCTGGTTCTTGGTACAGTATTTGATTCTTTTAGTTAGCAGCTGATTTCCCATTCATTACATAAACATTTAAGTCTTACTTGGCACCCTAAAAGGGCTAACACACCTATAGGAAGCCTCCGGGGCCTCCAGCGCCTCTCAGTTCAGCTGCACCGCTTTAGTCCACCGCGGGTGCTGACAGTCACACACACCAATGGTAGCCCACAGTCGTACGTGCTCATATTCACCCGTTTTGAAAACTGATTTCTACTGTTCTGTTCACAACTTCTTCAGGTTCCTAGTTTCTGTTCTCGAGGTTTCTCAAGTCTCTTGTCTGATGGCCTGAGTTTAAATTTTATTTTTCTATTTTGTGGGGACTCGATCTTTTTTTTTTTTTTTAGAGTATTTTTTTTTCCCTTAAAAGTCCCACCATCACTCTTTTAAGGCAAAGAAAGCAGTACCAATAACATGCTCAGGACAACTTTAGTGGTGCAGGTACATGACCATTAAATAACATCGAGCCACAGAATGAGAAGATCGGTCCCTTTCAGTTTTCCTCATTGCCCCGATGAAGTCAGTGGGAGAGGCTCAGTTTGGTACTTGCATTTCTTGAACACCTGATGCTTGCCCATCTCCAATGGTTAGCAGCGCCACCAGCAGGCACCAGCGCCCAGCTGCCAACATCACACGCGGCGTTCTTCTCATGGCGTGTAAGCTGTGCTTACCTTCCATTCACAGCAGGTAAGGCTGAACCGCCACTTACGGCAGCGCCATCCAGTTTCCTTTCTAAATAAATGCAAGTTGCAAGAGTGAGTTGGTGTAAATACACTTATTTTTTTTTAAACGGCACAGGTGGTACAAGAAAGTGGCAAAAACCAGGCAAGTGTTCCAGGAATGATGTTTACCAGGAAAGTCTGGCATGAAAGCAAGCCCCTGGCGTGGAGAAGCTGACGACCTAGGATTTTAGGGGTTGGTCTGCCACTAACCAGCGTTGCGACCATGTAGAGGTCACTCATCATCATTTATCTTGACCACAAAGTAAAGATGTTGGTCAGATCAGCGTTTTCAACCTGACTGTGTACGACCATGATCCAGGGGTCCTTCAGAAAATGCAGACTGCCTGGGCTCTACCCCAGAGCAATCCGTTCAGAATGTCTGGAGGAGGAAGCAGACATCAGTATGTGCTTTAAAGACTCTGGGTGAAACCCTAACGTCAGGTCAGGGATGCAAACTCCTGGGAAAGACAACCTCCCAAACCTTCCGAGTTTTAATATTCCACTAACACCGACATAAGGCAAGCAAAGTCTGTTTTCTCCTGGGTTCTCTTTCTCTTTTTCTTTTCTTTTCAAAACTTCCCTCCATTCTTTTTTTCCAAAGCTCTGGAGCCAAATATGCTTTCTGCAGTTTGCTGATGTAACAGCTCCCAAATCACTGTTGTTCACAAAGGCCATGAATGTATGGTTTTCCGATGCCACATATCAGTAATAAAGCCATTAAAACAGAGGCATCAGAGTCAAGTCAGGAAGCCGGGACAGACTGCTCAGATGCCTCACTCCCAGTCCCACGTCTGGGAGACGGAGAGGCTGAGGACAGCACAGCTTCCCTGACTTGACTGCCAGTGAGCTCGTGAAGGTCCTGAATCCAAGTGCAAGCAGGACCGTGAGCCACGCCCCTGGGAGATGTGCACGCTGCAGGACCCCGAGCATTAGCTCTGGGGCCAGCCTGCTCCATATGCCACTTAAGTCCCTTCATCAATAACCACTTACCCCAGGAATGGCATATCAGCAAAGCCGTTCCGATCAGCCTGGCTCTTCCGTCCAGTGCGGCTCCCAGGTCAGGGGGCAACGGCGTGATAAATGCCGAGCCACCAAGCCACAGTCTCTCCCGGCCCCTGTCTCCTTCCCCAGCTTAATTAAGAAACAACATGTTTCCCGCGCCCTGCCTTCTGTCTCTTTCTGGTGTTCTTTTTCATCTCTCCCCTTCTTGGTCTGCAACAAGGGGTCTTCCCTCTCCTGCGTGGTACGGCAGGTGCAAGGGAAAGCTGATGACAAGTCCCGTATAAAATTAGGAACAGGTACAATCTCAAGACAATTATATATATATTATATATTATATATATATAATATATATATATATAATACATATATATTATATATTACTTGAACGTATTTTTTCCTGGACCATTAGCTGTGTCACACCCTCACTGATTTCCAGGCACGCAAGGATACATATAGTGTTACTGCTTTTATTGTTATTATATATATATATAATATATATTACTGTTATTATATACCATAATTATAATATTATAATATATTACTGTTATTAACTATAATATATGTTACTGTTACTATATATATATATATATATATATATATATATATATATATATATATATATTACTTCTACTTCTTGCCCTGGCTTTCCCAGGATGACTTGGGTGGATCTCAGTTAGGGGGCTCAAACTCACGCATGCAGGAACAATGGGAGCATTGCACCCTACGTAAAGAGAGCAGCTATAATCAGCAAGCAGGATCACCAGGCAGGCAAGCAAGCCTGTGGTTATATAGTCTCTATATTTTAAAGAATAGCCAGATACACAGATTTGAATATGAAATCCTCTATTTTTATAATGTTGGCTTCTAATTCTAACTTGAAATATATATATATATAGTCTTCAGACTAAACCCAATGTATCTGAAGGTAGAATTAAGTCAGGGAGCCACAGATTTGGGGACTTTTGTAAGGCAGGAGGTTGGGGGAAGGGGAAAGCAAATTCCTAAGAATTTAATCTTTCTCATTTCATTGGATTTGCCAGACTTATATGACCCTTGTCTGGACCCCAGCTTAGCAATTCACTCACTCACCATTCAATTAATAATGATTATTATTACTAGGTTTATAGCTTTCCGTGTGTACTTTTGTCAAACACCCTTATGAATAAGGGTCTGTTGTCGCCACCATTCCACAATGAGGAACCTGAGGCTCAGAGACTCGGTAACTCACTTTGGTCACACAGCTGCGGAGTGTTAGACACACTGCAAGCGGAGGCTGTCCGATGCCAGTGCCCACATTTCTAACCCTGCACTAACAATGGGCTTCCCATCCTAGAACAAAGAGCTCTGGGGAAATGTCAGGGGGCTACTGGGGAGCCAAAGAGACAGATTTTGAAAAAAAAAAAAAAAAGAGACAGATTTTTCAGTAAAAATCCAGGTTTCCCATAGGCCAACATTGTGCCCCTGGGCAAACCATTTCACTTTTTTGAGCCTCAGCTGCTTCTACAGAATGGAAATAGCATCAGTATTTCTCACATAGCCTAGTGGGTGAGCAATCCATGAGATATTTGTGTAAAGCCTTAGCATAGTGCCTGGAGGATGATAAACACTGGATGAAGTTAGACTACTATTTTTTTTTAATTTTCTTTACTGAGTCATCATGCCCCATATTCAGCCCTCTACCCTAAAGCCACAGAACCTTAATATTTCCTTGGGCTTTAAGAACACTTTTAACTTTTCAAAGCCTTTCAACATCCATTATTGCATTTGATCCTCCCAAGAATCTGATAAAGTAGGTACCGGCAGGGATTACGTCATAGACACATGAGAAAAATGAAGAAGGCACAGAGAGGTTCAGAAGACACACAGCTAGACACAGGTTTCATAACCCCAAGCTTTCTTCTATTACTATACATTCAAGGAAGAAGTGGATAGGGGAGACCACAGCTAATGGCCCAGGAAAAAATACGTTCAAGAATACTTCTGAAGAAATGTAAATGAGTTGCAGTGAACATACTGTAAATTATGTGGATAAATACATGTAGGAGAAAATTACTAGAGGCAACTACTAGCATGAGGAAAAGCTGGGATGGTGAAATATGAAGAACTCCCTAGAGCAGGACAGTAAGAGGTGCAAGCCCCTTCTATGCATGTCTCAAACTCACTAGAATTGGGGATGGTATCTCACAGGCTCTCTGGAGCAGCATTTCAGGGAAAGCCCATCATTCTGCCCACCTGCCTCTGGGGTACATCTTACAACTTAGATAACTGAATCGTTAAATACCGTATTTTCAGCATCTACACGTTATCTGGCTCCTAGTAGGTGCTCATAGTAGGTGGAATGAATGAATGAATGAATGAATGAATGAATGAATGAATACCTATGCTCTGAAAGGTGGAAAAAGCTGTGAGCCCTTTTGCAGTGGACCCGGCCCATTCTAGTGGATATGTTATTTTTTTTTCTGCCCAATTTATCTCTTCGCAGTTGTACTATTCCTTTAATGGACTGGCTAGACTCATTCTTCGTGATCTTAGAGGAACTAATAGCCAAGTGAGGCCAGTCCAACTCTCTCCCCCAAGATGTTGAATCTTAAGAAGAGCAGGACAGCGGGGAGGAAGAGGTAGGAGCAAGGCCTTGGCTGACACCGTCCTGGGACCACTGCTTCCGAGGACCCAGATCCCCCGGGCTGCTCTGCATCCTCACCTTCCCACCACCTAATTATTCAACTCTTCTTATGACTTTTCTGCTTACCATTTCTTTCTCCTATAAAGCCCTTTTTTTCTGCTTAAGTTGTGAAGAATCAATTCCTATGGCTTGTAACCAAAGGACCATCTGCCTTAGAAGCGAGCAGTGGAGCGGATAGGGTTGCTATTGTATCAGCTGATGCAATCCCAAGAGGTTTTAAATAGCCCTCATTGTTCTTCTGAGTCTGCCTCCCAGAACATATCAATAATAATATAAATATAGAGAAGTACACCGTCTGCTAAGGCTGTCCCTGCTGATGCAGGAGAGAGGGCCCTGCTTTCAGTAGTTTGCTCCATTTCTCTCCTTCTGGTTTAGAATTGGGCAAAATAGAGCCAATGGAGTGACACAGAGAGAAGGAAAAAATAATTCCTCAAAGGGATTTCCCCCTCATTCAGCAGCTAGCGTCTTAAGCTGAACCAGCTTCTACACAATTCCAGCAGAAAAGCCTCCGGCAGCCACTGGTCTTATCCACCACAGCCCTCTTCTCCGCCCCGGAGAAATACTGTTGAAACCTCCTACAGTGTGACTCTGGCTTCTTCTGGCCTCTGAGGCACACCAGGAGACAGGAGGACTTCCTAGCTCTCTAGCACCCAGTAAATCCTGCCATCCACCCCCAACACCTAACTGAGCCATAAGCCTCCACTATCACAGCAACTGAACAGCTAGAGTCTGCACCTCCTGTGCCAATGAGAAACAGGAAAGGACAGATTGGGAAGGCGGGCTTTCCACAAAGCCTCCTCTTCAGTCCCCATTGAAGAGATCGGGCTTTTTGGTTGCCAATAAAATGCACAATTGGGCCTGAATGCAGACCGCTGCTCCCACACCAAATGATGGGCAATTTCTTGTCAGACTAGAGAGCGGACGCAAACCTCTTTATGTCAAATGATAGTTATAAATGATCGTGAGGCTCTTGGAAAACCACAGACTAAGTGCTTAGTCACGGTGATCATTGTAATCCACCACCAATTAAAACCAAATGCAGGTATCCCTGGGATGGAAGCTGGACAGAGACCTGGAGCCAGGGTGCAGCCCTTCTCACTAATGTCCTTCTCCCTTTGTGTAGCTCCAAACCCAGCTCACAGACAATGAAATCAGTGTGGTCGTGAGCACCAAGAACAGAGAACAGCAATAACTACTTCAAAAATTTTATTCAAGATGCTGGAAGAGTCTATGAGAGGTCAAGTGCCTATCACAGCCACTCATTCATGTGCTCACTCATTCAAAACACATTAACTTATTACAACAGCATCCAAGACAGGCTATAATATATAGTGTACCCCTTTCTACATTCAAGACAACACCTGTTGACTACCTGGGTTGCCGTGATAAGTGCCACAGGCACAGCCTAGAAGGCACAGCCCTTAAGGAGCTTACAGTCTTAGCAGGGGGATTAACACACACACACACACACACACACACACACACACACACTAAAAAGCAAGGTGGAAAGTGACGAATGACATGGGAGATCCCAACAAAAAACAACAGAACCGCCAAGGAGCCATTGGGCAGGGTAATAAAGAAACAAATGAGGAAGCTTCCAAGAAGCAGCAAAAGATGAACTCCCTGGCACAGGATGGGATGATTCTACACACGGGGTGGAGGTCTGCCAGGTGCAAAGTGCAGGTAGGATAGTAGGAAGTACATGATCCTGGATCCAGTAGGAAAACTGGATGCCACAGGGGCGTTCTTCTGCTGGAGTGGAATTCATCTGGGATTACTGTTAGAATGAGCAGACATGAATGTATTTTTACTTATTTTTGGTAAAAACTATAAAAACATAAACTAGCAAGAGCATTAACGGCTTCTGTAAGGTGGTCCTGCCAGGTGTGTATTATCCAGGCTTCTACGTCAGAGATGATCTAACTTCAGACTTGGGCTAATCTAAAGGAAACCCATCACTCTCCATTGGCCTCTGCACTGATGAACCAAGTGATAACAAGAGCCAATGAAATGTACGAGAACTCCATAAAATATCCCAACCGTGAACCTTAGCCCCAGGACCTGCTAAATGCTTCCACGTCCAGTCATTACAGAAAGATTAGCAGAGCAATAATGTCAGAGTGGGAGGGGACCAGTAAATCTCAGTTCTGCTATTTAATATCTGGGCCAGCTTGAGCAATTTACTGCTGAGACTTCATTTCTCCATTCGTAAAATAGGGTTAATAACCTGCTCCTGCTGATGGGAATATTAAATAAATATGTACCACAGCACACAGCGCCTGGCATATAGTAAGTACTCAATAAATAGTGGCTTTTACTCATTATTATTTTTATTATTGCTGACATCACAGGCATTGTTTTATTAATTTCAGACTATAATATTTTGCATATCCACTCTTGCATACCAGATGGCAGCTTAAAAATATCTGCATTTAGCTGCTTATAAAAACAGTTTGAGACAATTCCATTGAATAAGTCACTGCTTTGGTTTTTAAATTGAAAAATCTCATATTTTATGAAAGAGATGCCTATGTAGAGATAGTCTTTTTAACCACATGTTTTGCCACTACTTATTGACAAAATGTTTTCCAAGAAAATAAAAGTACACAGACACACACATACACAATTATTCTGTTGTCAAGAAAATATATCAAGACTGAGATGTTAACATTGCCAGAAGATGACAGAGCTTGGCAGGCCTTAAAATGTATGTCATGTTAAAAGTATTTATGCAAAAGCAAAAAATAAACTATTCAACATTTTAGTCACTTTGGGTGATTAAGGCAAGTCATTAGGTTTTAGTTTAAAAAAAAATACTCCTTGGAGGAAATCCACCCTTTCCAACCTAACCAGTTTTATCCTTCTGCATATAAATTTAAACTGCTTTAATTTTATCTGTGTTACCTGTGGAGTTTTTGGCATTTGCAAGGGCTTGCCTGCCCCTCCCCACCTACCCAATTCACCGCCCCCCCGCATGTTTTTGCAGCACGTTTTAAATTAAAAGCATTTACTAGCTCTGAGACCTTGAGCTATTTACTAACTTCCCAAGTCATAGCTTCCTCCTCATTGAAAGAGTTGGGAGTAGGATGGAGGGAGAATGAGCCCTGCTTGGCTCGCCTCACCGCGCTGAGAGAGAATGGATCTGAAAACTCTTTTTGTTCATGGTAAAGCCATTTCTCAACTTTTTCCTGACAGAACCCTTAAATAAATCCTTGTAAGGGCAAAAAGGTGTCCCTTTTGCCTAAATGCAAGTAACTGTGTTGAGTTTATACAGAAGCAGAGGCCAAAATGCTCCCAAATGGCTTTCCTTAATGATTTTTTTTCCATCAGAATTAAAGAAATGCATGCCCTTTCGAAACTATTTATGAATGTGTATCTTGTGAAGTTATAAATACATTTAGATCCATTTCTCTTCCCTTCTTATAGAGACATTGATGTGTTTTTTCTGACATGCCTCATGAACTTAGTCAATCACAAGTCTTTCTTAATGGAAACCACATGTCTGCCCAGAACTGTGTAATTATAATGCTAGGATTCTTGGCACTGCCAGGAAAAGGGGCATTGTCAAACCAATTAAAGTTTATTTACTTACATACCATTTCTGGATCAGAATGTTCTTTCTTTTATGCTGATGCTGAGAAAATATATATCTCATCAAGTTGTTGTAATTGTTTTTTTTGGACAGATTTACGTTTCTCACCAATTATATTCCTGGTTTTCAGTTCCTTCGCATGTAACTAAAAATTTCTTTAAAAAGACATCTGGGAACAGCATCATGAGATGTTCTGTAAATAAGACTTTGCACATTTTACACCAAAATTACTGTGCTTGTCTATTTTGCTGCTGCAATGTAATTTTATAGGATTTATCTCCACTAAGGGGTGCATGAGGAGCCCTGCTGTTGCCTCTAAACTCGTCAGGGACTGAGCGTGGTCTGCAAAGAGGTCTGGACTTGGGATCTGGCTCAGCTACTGAATCAATGAATTATCAAGAGAAAAAAATGTTTCTTAAAGTCTCAGTATTTTTTGGCTAAAAAATAAGAAAAATTCTATTCACAAAAATAACAATGATACTGAGAAGTACCATGGTTAGTTTGGAAAGCAGGTGAATTAATATTTGGAGGCAGACTCCAAGCTAAACGGCCTTGAACAAGACCATGCTAAGCCTAATTTTCCTGTCTCTGAAATGAGACTGATGATACTTATCCTAGGAGCCTCAAAGGATTGCCTTGCATTTAAAATGAAATAATGACAAAACGCCTTGAAATGTACAAAGCAAATCCCACTGCCGCTCTCCCTGATGCTCTTCAGCCTAAGTTAGGACCACAATTACAAACCACCAAATGTAAAACTGAGGAACAAACTCAGATCACGGCCAGCACCGAGAGATTAAGAGATGAAACGAACCAGACTGGAAAATCTCAAATTCCAGTCCAGCTGGGGGGAAAGGTACCAGTCAGGGAAAATAAGCTGGTCCTAGATAAGGAAGTAGGCAGATACACGAGTGGACATTGGACCTCAGGTGAGCCAGTCAAACCTTCGGTAGGATGGGTTTATTAACCCCGCAGGTGTCTTCCAGAGGAAGGACAATGTGAGCTACCTTCTCTTATCTCTTGGGGCCATCAAATTAAATGACTGGGAGATTTCCCTTTCACTTCAACCAAGGAGAGACCAATGGGAGATTCCAACAATACGAGTACACTAAAGCTCAGCCCAGTGTTCTACGGGCTCAATGAGCAACCTGATTCCACATCTCCTCCGGTTATTGTTGAAGAGTGACTTCACCCAAATCCAACAGCTAAGCCAGATTATTAGTCTCTTTAAGCTCTTGCCTTTAGAGTCATAGGAGCTTCATCTTACAAAGTCCACCAAAACAAACCACAACAACAACAAAAAACATCTAAACATGCCTTGCTACCAGGGGCTGTGTTAACACAACCACGGGCAAAAGAGTAACACAACCAGTGGAGAGCATTCCCTGACAGTAGGGTCCACTCAGCAGGATAGAACTCTGGGAACATAGTTTGTACTTCTTTTGAGTAATGTACCATATTTCTTGGAACTCTGTATCTCAAGTTTTACCTGACTTTAACATTTATATCCTATTAGTGTGATGCCTCATAATGAGAATGACTGATCTTGCATTACCATTTTACATTTCATCATTTGAATGCTTATTTGATCAGAAATTCATTGCCACCTCAAAAACTCCAAATATACCATTAAGAGACCCAGTAGGGCCAAAAAAAAAACAAAAAACTCCTGTTTTGCTCAAACTAATAAGGCTTTTTTTTAGTTAGGTAAGAATTTTTTACTCTAGACAGTGCTAAGTTCCCTAGTTCATTTTTATTTTTGAATGTTCAAACTCACGGTGCAGAAAATTTCAGGTTGATTTTTTTCATCATGCAAAAATCCTTAACAAGACAGCAAGTTCTTTAGTTTATTTTGCTCTTTGAAAATTCATTCTGGATTAACATTTCAGCAATGCATCAGCTACATGGGAGGCGTGCTCTGGTCTGCCGGGAATGTGGCAGTTGGGGGCATGCAAGTAACAGAAGAATTCTGTGACTGTAGAATCTTTGAGGCCCTCTGAGCCTTGTGAGTCTAGGTGAAACAATCTCCCAGTGCAAAGAAGGCTTTCGTCCCCCCTCAGCATGGTACTGAGAAAAGAGGCTGCAATAAGCATCAGATGGACAGTGGTCTGAGTCCAGGGTCTGCCATTGGTGAAGCTCTGTGGGCTTGATTATATTCTTCAACCTCTCCAACCTCCTTGCCGAATTTGTAGTGCAGATTAATTAGACAGTCAAAGAAAGAACCCAGCACCCTGCCTGGCACAGGGTAGCTAAGTGATAAAACCTTAGTTCCCTTGCGCTTCACATCCCTGGGCACAGACATTGTGTATTACTCCACCTACGGGCAGGGCAGCCTGAGCCTGAAATTATGAGCTAAGAAAAATGATCTCATCTTTGGTCAGAGACACACAATGCAATTTTTGTCGCATGATGCACAGAGACTCCCAAAATGTGTTAATTCAAACCTACTGGATTCCAGCGGTGCAATGATGGATCAAGTACGACAACAGAAAGGGTTCAGCCTCCCGGAGGATATGAGCCCTGCTTCTGGCAGTTGGGCCTCCAGCCTTTGGCTCGAACAGATTCTGGGCCCCAGATCCAACTTGAATTTATTGGTGACCTTATGGCTTTCAGAAGTATACACAGGACTCATCTGAAACACGCTCTTTCCTACGCCCTTTTTTTTATTGGATAAATCTGATGATCACGCTGATTTCTTGGATCTTTTTATTGAGAAAGGAATTTTTCTGGAAGTACTTAGTGTATTTATTAATCAAATAAAAAAAAATACTCTGGACTTTGTAACTTGTTAGCTTGTCATTTCTTGACATACCTCCTTGATAAAGTTGATGGTTATAATTTTTCCTAATTCTTATGAAATATTTTAATTAACTCTCAGCCTATAGGTTAATGACAATTATTATTTAGATTTAGAAAGTTGTGATTTCTTTTACCCCCCCCCTAAAATACGGGGATTTCTTTTACTTTCTCCAAACCTGCTATCTAAAAGTAATTTCAAGATGTGAGTTAATTCTTGGGTATGAGTTTATGAGGTAGTGAGGAGGCCAAAGACATGGAAAAATTATGGAAAGTGAAGAAAATCTTCATATAATTTCTCCCCCAAAACTGCATATTTATATAGTAAGTCTGCTTACATAAACTTATAGGAACTATACATTTCTACAAATATTACTGTATTTCTATTTTAAAGGCAACAAATAAATGTAAAGAATTGTGAGATGCAGGCCTGTTCCTCATAAAAAGAGACTTAGATGCCACATGGCGCAATATGTCAAAGCTAGAAGACAAATTTTGTTTAAAATATGTTATACCTCCTCATTTGATGAATATTCCTTTGTAACAACCTGGAAGGCCAGGTCTGATTTTAAAATTCTTAGACTCATCAAAGTTCCAGGTTCCAATGAAAACGTTGGTGGCACGGAATCCTGCCCCATTGCATGCTGGTCCCTTCTCCTCCCAACATTGGCTCAGATCCACATCTCAAGGGACCTCACACACACAGGAACACTCTAGCCCTCACATCCCATTGCCTGCTTTATCTCCTATAAGCTGCCCTTTGACCAGCCCTTCAAGACAAGACTATACACAGCAGGACTCCCTGGGAAGATAGACCCAAGTGAGAGACTCACACGGGCCTTGATAGTGAACTCAGGGCCTTTGGGGTATCAAGTTCCTGGGTGCCAACAGCTCTGAGTGTGATCTCAAAGGTGTCCAGGTGGGCCCATGGACCTCGCAACCCATGAAAAGGAGGAGAGCCAGGGGAGACCAAACTGGGGCCCTCTGAAGAGCAGAGTCCAGACCAGAGCTCCCTCTTACCTGGATCTAAGAGTGGTACTGGGCATCCAGCCACATTCTGGAATAATGGAAACACTGGGCATTCTGTATAGGCTGAGTGTTTTGCAGTTTCCAATTCTCTACAACTTGTTAACCCGTATACCTAATGTTTCTCAGCCTCCATCTATTTCTCAGTCCCCCCACATCCAGCTTTGACCTACTAGGAATATTTTTCACCTTTGCATATTCTGTTCCTTCTGTTGTAATCATCTCACCTGCCCGAGTCTCCTTCCCCCGCTGACGCCTCCCCATGCTGAAAGATTTAGTTCCAGGCCACTACCTCCTCTACGATACCTTCCATGACTTCATTAACCCACTGCTTGGTATTGTCATTCCCCTCCTCTTTAGTACCAAAGTATCTTTCTTATAGGTCACTATGAAAAGTTATTCTATTCATCCCATATATCCTATTGGATTATAATTATTACCTGTGTCCCCCCAGCGCTGAGCCACTCTGACCATGATTTACATTTGTATTCCAGAGCCAAATTCCCAACACACACTTGCTAAAGTGAACTAAACTCAATTCATAGGGGTCTCTTCTCAAATGCAACCTTCTCAACAAGGCTGGCCCTCAACCCCTAGCCCCAAGCCCAGCTTTATGTTTCTTTATAACACTAGCTATGCCATGTTATAGTATATATTTACTTCCCCATCTAGGATGAGAGCTCTACGAGGGCAGGGACTTTGTTTATATTATGGACTGCTGGGCCCACAGTACCCAGAATAGGCAGGCATTCGATAAATAACGGTGGTGAGTAAACGAACGCACTGAGCTCGCCGGAACGGTTTCAGCTTCCCCAAACGTCAACCCTTTGTATGGCATTTTCCCAACCCACCTACTGCCATTATTATCACTTACTTCATAATTCAACTTTAACCTGATTCATTGCTTCGTTTAAGTAAAATTATTTCCAAAGAAAATTATACGTAGAAAACCAGTCAATTGAAGACAACCATAGAAATAGGGATATAACGATTAAATTGAAAATGTCACTGCGCCTCCTAAAAGGACCAAGCTGGTACATTCACTGGTATCTTAGCACGCTTTGGGAAATGCTGTGGATTTGATGAAACAGACCTTCAATTCCCCACGTGCTCCAGAGAGCAAAGTATATTACCCATACTTTTCACCTACTGCTGAAAAACACCCACACAACCTGAAAAATTTAGTGCCTATATCCTAAGCATTTCTCTGTCATGGAAGATGCTTCAAAGGCTCAGCCCAAATACCAGCTTCTCAGATTGCAGTGAATGAACCTCAAGCGCACACAAGAGTTTTTCTGTTTCATTTTCTCTTTGAAATTAAAAAAAAAAAAAAATCTCTCCAAAAGAGAAACAGAATGAAAGACCCATATTGACAGCTCTTTACCCAGAGACTCAAACCTGAGACTTATCTACCTTGCAGCCTGAAACACAGACAACTTCTGAGTCTGGGTAATGCCCCCCAAATAGGAAATATAACCAATAGTCATTCCAAACATTGGAGGGATTCCAAACCAAAAGACATATTAGTACTATGGTCGGTTTCCATGTAATAAATCTCAAATTTTCTTCACTTCAACAAAATGAGGCCTCTTCTTCAAGAGACTTTCAAAATTAGTCGCTAGGTTTAGTTTTCAGAAAATGAATGGGGAGAGGGAGGGGGAGAGAGAAATGTAAGGTGATAGAAAATTATTTGACTTTGAGTGATGGGTATACAACATAATCAACAGTTCAAATGCTATCGAAATGTTTACCTGAAACCTACGTACCTTTATGGATCAATATCACCCTGTTCAAGTTAATTTTCTAAATAAAGTTTTAAAAAAAGAAAAAAGAAAATTCTGTATCTAGTTAGAGACTTGGTCTTTAGCCCTTCTCCTTCTTGCCTAACAGGGAACATGAGATGTTTTCACGTAAGAAAAAAGAAAAATTTCCAAGCCTTCATGAGAAACTGGTGGTTTTTCTGCCTCTTAAAATGCTGTAACTATACACAAATATTTTAAATCAATTCCAAGTAGCTAGTCTTCGAGATTATAAACAGAGCATCAGTATGTCCCAATGTTGACATGGGAAAAGTGAAAACCAAGTCCAGCAGTCACTAAGGGCTCCGAAAGTATGCTATCTGCTGCTCCACAGTAGATTTTTGTCTCCCTTATATAAAATGAAGCACAAAGACCTAAGAAGAAGGAAAACACCTACCATTTTCTTTTTGCCATTACAAAGACTATACTTTCAGGGATCATTTCTATAGTTTTGTTACTTCTTCTGCCATTATAGATGTATGTATATGAAAATTTTATTATGAGAATAATAATATCCAACTCTTTTCTGAGATTTTGCTACCCTATGGTTTGCTTTTCCTGTCATTTTCCTTCAGAAAGCTGTTTGTACACCAGTAGCATTTTTGAGAGACGCTATTATGTAGAGCAGTTCTCAAATGTTATCCCACGGAGCACAGAACATCACTGAATCTCTTTTAGAAAATAAATGAGGTCAAAACTATTTTCCTAGTAAAACTACTATGCTGACATTTTTGTGAAAGATGCAAGAGCAATAAGGAGTAAAGCAATGATGAAACTTTATTGAGAATAAGGCAACAGCACCAAACTTTCCTTGGCCGTCGTTAGATTCTTCACCAGCATAAACTCACAGTAAACACAACCATCCACACACACATACCCCATAAAAAATCATTTCACTTAACGTTCTAGATGAAGTAGTAAAAAGTATTAATTTTATTAAACTTTATTAAAATATTAAATGTTATAACATCTTGACCCTTTTTATCACTTCTTAATATTCTGTGAGATGAAATGGGAAACAACACTTTCCGTTGCATGCAGAGGTACAATGACTATGTCCAGGGAAGGTACGTGTGCAAACTGTTGGAACTGTAAGCTGAACTAGTCCTTTTGTTTTGCAAAACACCATTTTTGCTTTCAGGTACAACTGACAGACAATGCCTATTCAGACTTGAGTACTTGGCAAACATCCTCTCAAAAATGAGCAAAGTGAGACTGTCACTTCAAGGAAAACAATTGACAGTCACATGTTGCCAATGATAAGATTCAAGCTTTCAAGTGAAAATTGGAATGTTGGAAAACTTGTATCCACCACAATCAGTTTGGCAGCTTCTTAATAACTTTTCTGATGAGATTTATTGTGATGTGAATGAATATAAATTATTAATATTGTACAATATGTTATATGACTCAGTGAATATCTCAGTGAATTGATATTTTCCAAATTACCAATGCATGATGTTGCAAAATCATAACAAAAGATCCATTCAAAGTGAGAGATTCAGATTTTAATATAAAGAATATCAAAAGTTCATTGATATGGTTTCATATTCAACACCGCAACTAACTTTTAAAACTAACACTTGTTAAGTTTTGATATAGTAGCAAAAAGAATATTCAGCTATCTAAAAGAACTGTTAAAATACTCCTCTTTTTTTTCCAACCTCACGTATTTATTAAGCTGTTCTCCTTCCTACATGTCAGCCAAAATAACATAGCAACCTAATGTAGAAGCAAATATGAATCCTGTCTTCTATTAAATAAGACACTGAAGAGACTTGTAAATATATAACAATACCCCTCTTCTCACTATTTTTGTTTTAGAAAATAAAGTTATTTCTTCATTTTATAATGTGCTTCCTATGTTAACATGTGATAGGTTTTGCTATTGTCATTTTTAAACGAGTAAGAAATATTTTTAAAATTTCCGTTTATTTATAACACAGTAAATGTGGCTAGACATGAACCACATAAACGAAAGTTCTTTGGATGCTCACTAATTTTTAAGGGTGTAAAGGGAGCCTGAGGCCAAAAGGTTTGAAAAACCCAGGTGTGACAAGGGAAGAGACAGGAATCTGTCGTTAAGAGAGATGCACAAATTATAGCTCAGCCTTCACTGGCTGTCCAGCAGCCTGCACAGGTCATTTTGTCTCACGGAACCTGTTTCCTTATCTGTAAAAGTGACAACGTTCCCCCACCTCGCAGGGCTATGATGAGAATTCCATGCAGTAGCAGGTATCCTGTTCTTAACACATAATTAATTCCAAAATTAATTACTAGCTGCTGTAGTCACCTCCATCTTGTCCTCGTTGGCCAACTTATTCAGTTGACACAGGTCAGAAACTTTTCAAATTTTGAAAGAGAGTGCAAATTGTCCCCCAAAGAGAGAGGAGGCTGACCTCCACTCACGGGTGATACGGAGACATGACTGTTTGGTCTAAGTCACAATTTACCGAAATATTGCCTGACACAGTGATTCCACCTGGGCTCAGCTTTCTTCTGACCACCTGGTACTACAGGAGGAAATTCTATCACTTCCTGAGGCCACTGGAGTCATTTTTATTATCAATCACCAGCTCAAACCTGAGAATGCGTGTGCGTGCTTTAACCCTAGGTGGATGCTCGGGGTTCAAATGCAGTTGCTATATATCATATAATCTTTGAAACTCTTTGCCATGCTCCTGGGGAGTGACAGAGCCCTGTAGGATGAGAGGAGATGCAAGAAATCTTTTTCTCCCTCCTCATTTCCATTTACTCTCTAAGTCCTGGGAGATAGGGACACAGACTACCCAAATAATACAATAATTTCTCAATTTTCCCCTATTACTTTTTTCCCCCCATAATTCAGAAACGTAAAGCTCTTTCCACTGGCTGCCTTTCTAATTCTTCTTTCTATTCCTGTTCCAGCGCAAAAAGAATTTTGCCAACGAAAGTGCTATAAACAGCCAGGCCCTCGCTGAAAAAGGCAATGTGCCGTCAGGCTGACATATACCTCGCTTTTCCGCTCATTGTCAACTCTGTGATTGATGGTGTAGTTCATTAATGTGGGACGATTGTCAGCTTTTCCTGAATAAATATAAAAAGAAACAAAGAAATCCCCACCCTTTTCAAGCCAGAGTGAATTATTTCCTATTTTCCAAGCTTAGGTTTCAGGATCCATAGGACATTCATTTCAAAGTAAATCATGAACATACCCTTTAATGGGGGGAAAAAAATTTAGTTTGGGTTCAGGACTGAAATATTTTATATATATAGTTTATATAATATTTTTATATTTACTTATTATATTAACTATATATATAGAGAGAGAGGGGGGGAAGGAATGCTAAAGAAAAGGAGGATTTAGTTGCTTTGAAGCAATATTTCATGTAAAATGCAAGAAATTATCACCTTTGGAAACCTGTAAAGTAAAAATGATCTGTCGTGTTAAAACACATGTAGCAAGATTCCCCAGGAAAGAAAGAAATGGAATGGATGGATATTTAGAGAACTACAGCTGGATAGGAAAGTTGATTAATCTCAGTCCACATTGAAAGGAAGTTGCATGGAAACAACCAAAATAGATTGTTTTTCCTTTCAATTTCTTTACTCATAATGCAAGTTAGAAATGTTTTCATCGCCAGACGCATTTACATACATAAGTTGGTAAACGGTACGATGGTTACATCTGGGTCACCATTGCCCTTTTATCAGGAGGTGCTGTCTCTGAGCCTGTTCTCTGTGCTGGCATCCTTATCTTTCTTCTGGTCTGACCTGTCCCAGCTGGGTCTTTGCTACTCGTTGGTCACAAGCTCAACAAACACCGTCGTCGGGCGTGTCTTGCTTTTTAGCTTTGGTGTACGAAGAAACAACAACCGCCGAAACAAAAGCATCCCCGTATACACGGTACTGACGAGTGGATGAGCATCCAGCAGCATTTCACTCGGGGTGTTCTGTTCCTGCACAGATTTTCTTGGGTGGTAATGTGTTAATGACAACAATAATTTATTCTGAAGATGTGCTAAATTTCTTAAGTAGAATTGTGAAGTAGTTTGGATGCCACTGGAAGGCACAGGATACTGGAACCGGAGGGAAAACTGGCATTCCGCCACTACTTCAAGATCCAATCTGATGGTAATAGAAGGTGATTACTGACGACTAACCAGCAGACCCCAGGTGATTTCATCTTAAAACGACAGCTTACCTGTGTACCGTGCATGCCAGGGGCACACACGCAGGGGCTGTGTTTTCAGGGTGTCCTCACGCTTACGGTGTAGGTAAAGGGACTTGAACCCTAACAACAGCTCACAGTTACTGAGCACTGACCACATGCCAGGCACTGTGCTAGGCACAGTCATCTCAATCAATCCCTGTTCCAACTCTGTGCGGTCTGAACTATCATTGCTCTCATTTTAAAGCTGAGGCAGACAGGGGCTCAGATTATACAAGTGGCTTATTCAAGAGCACCTATGACTGAGTGGTACGGCCAGGATTTTCATCCAGCCCTGCCTGACTCCAGAGCCAGAACTGTGAACCACGAAAATGCATGGCTTCTGGTTAAGCCTGAAATGTTGAGAGGGTTTCTATCAAGGAAGAGAGCCATCTCCACATGGCTTTGAAATGCTCCTTAAAGTGATATCCACTTGATTTCTCATTTCCCCCACAGCCTGACTGCATTAAGTCAGCAGAGCAGAAAATATTATGTTCATGTTACAGGTGAGGAAAAGTAAGTCCAGGATGGCTAAAAAGCACTGTCTTCGGGTTCAAACAGCCATGACTAAAAGAGCTGGGACCGGAACTCGGGTCTTTCCAGGACACCATTATTTTGCTATCAAGTGGCAAACCAAAAAAAAAAAAAACAAGCAAATAAATAAATCATCGAAGCCTATCAAAGTCGCTTCGTGGGAAGGTAATTGTTGTGGCCACACTTCATTTTGCAGCTACGTAGCTTATCGTACGGTAAATCCCAAGTCTCCCTAGCAGGTCCTGTTTGTCTCAGTGGTTTCAGTTGGTGGGACCCAGGAAACTTCAGGATGAGGGAAGGCTGAGTCCTGGGAAGTTTGAGGTGGAAATGGCAAGGCTGCTTAAAATCAACATCGTGTTAAACTCTTCCAGTAAGTAGCCAGTCAGCAATATATCTGCCCGTACTTCTTAAATAGTCACAGCAACACTTCCAGCATGTCACGGAATAATAAAAATCAGTTGTGGGAAAAGGAGGATTTTAAAGAAGGAAAGAGTGCCCTCCTACAAACTCCAGGCTTCCCTGTCACAGGGACCCAGACACTACAATACGACGGCTCGCATCGGTCCCCAGCAAATTAAGACAGATGCATTTTCTGGAATCTGTCAGGGCCAGGCCTTTACATTTATTCAGATTACCCCACAAAGGAGGAAATACTCCCCAAGAGCTGTAAATTTCTCAATCAAATCTCATAAGTGTCCTTTGCCGATAACACCGCTCGCCTTTGGAATTTTATGACGCCAGAGAACAAAATTTGACCTATCACCTCTTTGCCTTCAAAAGCCCAACTCACAGCAGTTTAGAGTGTGCGCCCCTCCCCGCCAGTGTATCAATAGGGATAGTGTGTGTACTTTCTGCTTCTTAAAGATGTGTTGATCTGCGGGCCAACGAGGAATACGATGAACCAACGCTGATAATGTACATACAATGAATTTATTCTGTATTCCAAAGGATGCTTTCTTCCCATTTTCTCCCCAGCAAATTGAAAATTATATTTGTAACCTGATTTTAAAGCACTCTGAACGTGCCTTTCTCGGAGCTATTAACTGAGTTTGGGTAGCGTTTTATATTTCTTTCCTGTACGTCTATTGTGGGACATACGAGAGAGAAGAAATTAAAGATCAGAGAGTATCACAGTGATGCATGCTTTTAGCTCTTCTGCATAAAAGAAAACAGAAATGTAAACTTTTGAAATAAAACATTAAAAATTATAAAGACAGAATACAGTGGGTTTTTTTTAACCTATTATGGGCTGTGGACCCTTGTGACAATTTGATAAAAAGCCTCTCCCACTAAGAAAATATCTATTCTTAATTTTAAAAAAAAATGTTCTATTCATTTTCAAAGTTTCACTGCCCCCACCCCCTGGAATCTAGTCTTATTTTTTTGCCTATAGGTTAAAAATCCCTGAATTATAATCCCCAACGCCATGAAAACTCACTTCCTCTAACTGGCGTGTCCTATGTGCTAACAGTCAGAGAAGGCTTTCACAGTTTAAAATCGCAAGTGCAGAGGCTATTTAAATTTTACTGGAACCCACACCTCCTGATCGCTCCTCTCTTCTTGGATGCAAAACTCGGTTTACGTATCATTATATAAAGGAGAAACGCGTGTTGAGAGAATTGCTTTGGCACCTCTGCCATTTGAGAGGCAGACCTGAAGAGAAGGGCTCCCCCATTAACAGAAAAGAGTGTGCCTTCTCTGGGCAATCCAACCAAAAGATCATGCTTCCAAGACATAAGTGAGCTGAAAAGGAAGCCAAGCTCTTTGGGGAGCTGGGTGACACCACCAATGAATTGTGTAATGATTTCCACTGGGGGAGTTTAGTGGGACTGACACTGTGAGTCCTTCAGCACTTGTCCCAGGGTGGAGGCAACTGTATCCATTTTTACAATCTAATTTTACAATAGATTAACTTGGAAAAGGCTGGATCGTACAGAGGCAGTGTGGGGCATATGAGTGGAACCGACCAATTTGGTCATTAGTGAATACAGCACTTTTATTCCTCTCTTAGAGAGAAAGAAATACATCAAGAGCCACAATGGCCAAATCACAAAGCAACCAGAGATTTCATTCCAGGTTATACCACTTTTAATGCTGCCCAGGAGTTTAAGTTTGCAATTTCACAAACTCATATAATCACAGTAATGCCAAAAAATAAAAATAAATTTAAAAAGGTCCGTCTTGAGTTCTCACTGGCAACAAAATTCAAACACAGAATCAGTGTGACAGACTTATGCCCAACTATATCCAGCTATGCCCTCAACACATAAGAAAGTTTGGCTGCTCAAGAAAGCAGGAAAAATAACTCCAATTTCTATTCTCTATTAACAGAAGGTTTCTGTCTAACTTATTCTCAGCCTTCTAAAGCCGTTAGAAATGAGTCTGTCTTGCAGAATTCTATTTTTAAAAACTCTTCCTATTTACATATGCTTTACTTCTCTAAAGAATGTCACCTTCCTATTAACGCAGCACTCAACAAAGACAGTGTCAGAAACATGCCATTGGTGGCGGCTTTGTTTCTCACTTGCCATGTTTTGATTGGGATCTGTGTTAATTCATGTGCCCTCATCATGAGACAACTGGAAATTATCATTGTCAATACAGTTTCCTAACAATCCCAGAATCCAGGCAATTAGGTATATAAATAAGTCATTGTCAGCATAATAAAGAATGTTGTCTCATGTCTCAGATGAATAGAAGAAACAGCTGGAAAAGGAAGAGAGGGAGCCCGGAGAAAGAGAAAGCAGACCCAGAACTTCCTTATGGGGTCCAAATAAAAGAAAAAACTTTATATGCCTAAATAAAGACACCAAAACAAAACAAAACAAAACAAACCCACAAATAAATAAATAAACATGCTTAGAAAATTATTATCCAATACACTTTGAAGCCAATTCCTAAAAACAACTTCTTTGAAATGCTTTTGGATGACTGTTTATATGTTAAAATCAACATTTAAATTGTGCTACAAAGCTTATTGTGCACTACATAAGCAGTTCTAAGACCTCTAGAACAACATCGCTTTGGGTCTAATCCACTGAAAACACACCCTCTGCACATGAAAATTCTGTTCGCTTTGGTTGGGGAAAAGTGAGGAATGTGCTGTCTCCAAGTTAGAAGAAGGTCAAGAAAGCATTTTTCTAATATATTCCTCCACGAATGACCAAGTAGCCAGGGCCCCTTGGTGCACCTGAGAGGTTTGCCAGCCAAGATGCAGATCGATTCCTGAAAGAAGCATTCATACCTTAAATATGCATTTATGCTCCCCCCCAAAATGCCCAGTTCCAACTTTTTTTTTTTTTTTTTTCAAAAATAGGAGTTCAGAAACGAGGAGAGTTGGAAACACATAAGTTGTGCTTGTTTAAACCAATGGTTAAGTATCACAAGATATTAAGGAAAGAAAAACTTTAGCAACCAGATATATGACAAATGTTAACATTGATCCTGTGGGTCATTTTCCCCAACTGGAAAGCAACTCTCTGCCACGGCATTCGATGAGGACAACGATCCATTTAACAGCGACACAGGAGATATATTTTATTCTGTAATCCGTAAGAGCTGCTTTCATGGTCGCTACTTTTCAGAATATTATTTCGTCTAATGGTCTGAACAGCTCATCAGATTTCCACATATAAGAATAAGGGATTATTTCTGCTTAAACCAGTAGGACCAACCGCAAATAAAATCAAATCCCTGGAATTATAAGAAGTCAAACTCTTGACCCAGGACTTCTGTCTACATGTAGGAATTTATCTCAAGACTGTAAGCAGAGCAAGAGTCAGAGATGCTCATCACAGTGACATTTATGGCTGTGAAAAAAGGGAAATAACCCAAATAGCCAATAATGAGAAACTGGCTAATGAGATATTAAATCACTATCAAAATATCCCCCCCCTCCAAAAAAAATGCCTAGATATAGAAAAATTCTCATGACATCCTATTACTTAGAAGTTACAGGATTCAAAGCAGTATATACAGATGATCAGGACTTATTTGTTTGTAGTTAATCATACTCCTCAGTCACCATCCACAGTTATCCCTGACATTATTTACAGTTAAAAAAAAAAGGAAAGGAGAGAAAATATATATCTCCAGGTAGTGGCACTAACTGAATTATTATGGTTTCCTTTCTTAAACTTTGCCTTGTATTCCAAGTTTTCTACAATATGGACGATCAGCAAAAGAGACACTTGAAAGAAGTCAAAATGGCTTTTACCAGTTTACATTCCAGTTAACACGATCCCTTTTAGACTTAAGGGATGTCAAGTGCTAGCAATAGAAGGCGACTTCTACACGGAGTGCCAGGTTGCTCCAGGGGCCTCGGGGCCACCGGTGTCTGAGGGGGCAGGCCTAGCCAGTGGAGGGCTGCCCTGGCTCATGTTCTCCTCAACAAACACAGCGTTACTTCTATTTATTATCTATATATTTTCAATTTGCTGTCAACTCAGATCCTTTTCAATTTATATGTGAGGAAACAACAACCCAGAAAAGGTTCTTGTCTAGGGTCACATAACTCATTCACAGACGAGCTCAGACTAGAACTCAAATATCCTAATTCAGATTAGTCCATGTCCGCGATGTGGTTCTTTCTATCCAAGAGAGATCACATGGTTCTAGTTCATTGCTTCGTAGCGGCAAGAGACTCATGTAGAATCCCCCAAATTTTCTTGCACAGCAGCACCCTAACCCTTACCCCATGATGATAGAACTTGAAAAAGGAGCCCTGTTTAAAAAATGCCACTGGAGCCCTGGCTGGGTGGCTCAGTCGGTTAGAGCACTGTCCCAGTGAGCAAGGTTGCATGTTCAATACCCAGTCAGGGCACATTCAGGAATCAACCAATGAATGTACAAATAAGTGGAACAACAAACTGATGTCTCTCTCTTCCTCTTTCTCTAAAAAATCAGTAAAAACATATTTTAAGATCCACTGGAAACCAGTAGAAAATAAAGTATCAGACTTACTTTGTTATGTCAAGCTTGGTCTCCAAGCATCTTCTTTGAAAATAATCACTTGCCTTGTTCATCTTTAGAGCAGGGGTTAGGAACCTTTTTGGCTGAGAGAGCCATGAACGCCACATATTTTAAAATGTAATTCTGTGAGAGCCATACAATGACTCATGTACATTATGCATTATCCAATAAAAATTTGGTGTTGTCCTGGAGGACAGCTGTGATTGGCTCCAGCCACCTGCAACCATGAACTTGAGCGGTAGAAAATGAATGAATTATAATACATGAGAATGTTTTATATTTTTAACGTTATTATTTTTTTTATTAAAGATTTGTCTGTGAGCCAGATGCAGCCATCAAAAGAGCCACATCTGGCTCGCAAGCCATAGATTCTCAACCCCTGCTTTAGAGTAACAATTCATAGCACAAATATGAAAAAGATGGCTGACCTATTGAGGACAGCTTCCTGTCATCTAGGAGATAACCATTTTATATATCACAGAAAACTAGCAAAAAAAAGTAGTTTAAAAATAAAATAGCATGTGATATTAGTACAGCCAACACTTGCTTTTCCATGCAAATGAAACATGTGGGAAGCCTCAAAATCATTTCATCTTTGACTAATTTTGTGGTTGAGTTTTTCAAGTATATTAGAACTTGCAATTCTCAATCAAAGTCTAAAAACTTAAGTCTGGCCTGACCGGTGGTAGTGCAGTGGATAAAGTGTCGACCTGGAAATGCTGAGGTCGCCGGTTCGAAACCCTGGGCTTGCCTGGTCAAGGCACATATGGGAGTTGATGCTTCCAGCTCCTCCCCACCTTCTCTCTCTGTCTCTCCTCTCTTTCTCCCTCTCTGTCTCTCTCTCCTCTCTAAAATTTAAAAAAAAAAATTAAAAAAAAACCCTTAAGTCTATCTTCAAAATATTAACCATTGTACCAAAATACCAGGTACAGATACTTCAGATACTCAGTTAATGCTGAAATCATATTGAAATGATGCCTGGTGAGCAGGCCAGTATAATGTCCGAAAGAATAAAGTCTAATTATTAAGACAAAAGATTGAGACATGCTAGGGAACAGCATGAACAAATTTTCAGGGAGGTATCTGACAAAAAAAGTCATGCTAACCTGGCAGAGGAGGTGCGTGTAGATGAGTGGGCGGACAGACACAAAGAGAGGAAATGCAGTTTTTAGGATTCAGATCTATAAATTACGTTACCGAAGTTACCAAAATCTCCACTGGCAAATGCAAAACCAACCTCTGATCTTACAATACCTTCAATACCCTACCTGCCTGTTAATTGCACAATCATTTCTTCGTGCCTTCTATTGTTCCAAAAATTATTTACCTTCTTGCAAGCAAAGAGGAAATGGTCTATGCTAGGTTTAAAACTCCGGAAAATACTTCCGCAGAAGCATGACTAGTTTGCATCTTTTGGACAGCCAAGATCAAAGTGATTTTAAAATGTTTATTATCAAAGTCAATCATTTACACTGATCTTTGAAAAATCCCTTTCACCCTGTAAGAACTGTATTTGTCTCCACAACTTTTTGAGAGACATACTCTCAAATCACACTCTATATATGCAAGAAGGCACTAGCAGCATTGTCTCTCTTGCCTGATTCATCTGACAGGATCTCAAGGTCAGCTCCACAGAAATAAGAGCGGACCCAAAGGAAGACAGAAAAATGCCTAAGACTGGACCAGGAGCCGGGTGATGGGATGATATGCCTCACACAGTCCTCTAATTGAGAAAAGCTGTAAAGAAACAACACTGAGGTAGGAATCATAAATACTTTCTCGGGATCACTTAAGAAGGCAACCTTCATGGATCTCCAACTTCTGTTTACAGAGCAAGAAGTTACAACTTCAAGTCCAGTTCTTTCCAAATTATAGACACAAACCATAAAACAGTATATACCAAATGCCACAAGGACACTGAAGGGGGTGGGGCTGGGGGTGGGAGGGGGGGGCTTTTCCTTTTCAAATGTGGAGGATGGATTTGAATTGCATCAGGGTCACCGTATGGGGGGAGTTTTCCCAGCCCCCTGACTTTATTTCGCATCTCAAACACAACCCTTCTTTTATGAAAACCCAGCTTAAATATTAATGTGTGTTTTCTTAAGGAAGTGGAAGGCAAATCAACTTCCTGGTACCCAGGGTATCTGATTTCTAAAATGGTCTAACGCTGATTGTCACAGCTCCACCAGATGTGAGGGGTGAAGCCCTATAAAAACGGAAAGGCCGGCTTTCAGGCTCACTGCTGTGCGGGTCCCACGCCTCCCCGAGCTGCATCCTCTGAGAGTATATTTTTGTTAGCAGGCTGCCGGAAGCCCTCAACTGCCCGGTTGTTTTGCGATCCTATAAGGACCCTCCCAGCCCTGCTGTCAGCCCAGACATTAAGAGTGTGTTTGTGTTGGTAAGTTCGGGAGGCTGGTTAAAATAATAAGTATTCTCCTCAGCGCCCCCACTTCAGCAGAACGAAGGCAGGTGGGGTTCAAGAGCCAGGCTCCAAAGTGTGCTAAAAAGCCTATTTTGAGAAAACCTTTGTTCTATACTCTCTTGTTTACCTCCTGCTCCAAGAAACAATGTCTTTTGTTACCAACACACACACCCCTTCTTCGACTGCTGAGTTTGTTTACTGACATTTTCAATACCAGGCAATACAAAGAGTATTTCCTTATATTAATTCCAAATGTCACAAAGAACAAAATTTGGTTCCAAAGAAGCCTGTCTCACTAGATAAGATGCCCTCAGTTAAGAAAAATATTTATATATAATGAAAAATAAATCTTGCTCTTTAATGTGGACCACCTAACCTTAAGTATCCCATTCTCTACCTTTCTTGCTATGTCATTTGGAAGCTGCCTGGCTTGGCATTACTCAAACCAGGCCTGGCTGGGCCACAGTCGTTCTAGCCTCTGCTTAGAGAATGCTGACATGTGATTTGAAGAACGTTAAACTTCCATGTTAGCTACCTTCCATGATGCCCACCAAGCAGCTGTTAAGCTTCTTTTTAAAGATATTTTTTAATTGTTTATCAGTAGGTCCTACAAGGCACCAGAGGATGACCTATATAGATAATTTGTAGATTTTTAAATTCATTCCTTCCACAAATATTTGTTGAGCATAAGGCCAGGAACAGGGGATATGGTGGTGAACCAAAGCAGACACAGTCTCCTCATCCCCCTAGCCTTCACTGAGCTTGCAGACTAGAGGAGGAAACAGATGCGAATCGAAGTGTCACCTAAGGAGCATGTATGTCATTACAGCCCAATATGGGACTTGCTTGGGGGAAGTGACCCATGTTCTGAAAGTAAAAACCAAGAAGCCTGACCAACCCAGGGCTTTCCTGGAAGTGCGGGTGAAGGATGGAGAGCAGGTAAGTAAGAAGAGAGAGGCCTGACCTGTGGTGGCGCAGTGGATAAAGCGTCGACCTGGAAATGCTGAGGTCACCAGTTCGAAACCCTGGACTTGCCTGGTCAAGGCACATATGGGAGTTGATGCTTCCAGCTCCTCCCCCCTGTATCTCTCTCCTCTCTCTCTCTCTCTCTCTCCTCTTTAAAATGAATAAATAAAATAAAAATTAAAAAAAAAAAAGAAAAAAGGAAAAAATCCAGTTTATTTTAAAAAAATAAAATAAAAAAAAAAGAAGAGAGAGCAAGAAAGTTGATCCAGGCAGAGGGATCAACTGCAGAAGAGCCGCGAGATCACAGGCAGAGCACGTGTGCTCCTCGGGCCGAGAACACCGGGCCCATGAGGCCGGCGGGATCAGACCACCTTGCCCTGCACCGTGGGCTGAATCTAGATGGGATGCCACTGAAAGATTTTAGCTGAGCATCCAGTGCAATCCCTATCTCCTGCAAAATTTGTCAAATCTGGTCCAAACAAAAGATATGACACTCTCTGTCCTGTGCACATCTCCCAATCAAAGATGTTGATTCTTTTTTTTATTTTTCAATTAGAGTTGACATTCAATATTACATGAGGTTCGGGTGTACAGCACAGTGGTTAAACATTTATATAACTTACAAAATGACCCCCCTCATTAAGTCTAGTGCCCACCTGGCACCATCCACAGTTATTACAATGTTACTGACTATATTCCCTGTGCTGTACTTACAACACCATGACTGGTTTGTAACTCCCAATTTCTACTTCCTAATCCCTCAGAGGTGTTGAATTTTAACGCTAGGTTTTGGTGTTCAAAAAAAAAAAAAAAGTAGAAGCCTCTGGTTTAAGAGGTATGTCTCTCTTTAAGCCAATCTAATCTAGTGCCAACCTGGGTAGTTATACACAGATGTAAAATTTCAGAATTGATCCCTTCCTTTAAAGAACAACTTCTAAATTATTTTAAATTATGGTGACATTGACACTCAGCTTTCCAAGCACATGATGTAAAACTAAGTTCTTCAAGAAAAATAGACCATCTGTGAGAGTACCAACGGGAAGAGAAAGAAAACCGACTTATGATCATGTTCCATGCTTTCTTCTCCAAATCTTTTAGGGTTCATGGTCCCTAAATCTTACCACCTCAGTTGAGAGGAAACAGATACTGAACTAAGGTTACATGGTAGCCAAGAAATTCACAAGCATCGCTTCCTAGTGAAAATAGAACATGAGGGGGAAAATCTAGAAAACAAGCATCTATCGCTAGTGACGATGTTACTACCTACACAACATTAACAGAAACAAGAAAAGATTAGTCGTGTTATAATTAAAAGTAACTATGCTGTTCTGATGCCTGCCATGGGACACATTCCTTGGAGTTAGGATCTATTGTCATCCTTTCTTTTCACAGATAAATCGAGAGAAGCCTAAGTCCAAGGTCACTATGGTGACCAACTGTATTGCTGACCCCAAGTATCTGTTTGCTCCTTCATGTGAAGTAATAACATCATTAATAGTTATCTAAGCAGCCTGACCAGGTGGTGGCGCAGTGGATAGAGCATCAGACTGGGATGCGGAAGGACTCAGGTTCAAGACCCCGAGGTCGCCAGCTTGAGCGCGGGCTCATCTGGCTTGAGCAAAAAGCTCGCCAGCTTGGACCCAAGGTCGCTGGCTCGAGCAAGGGGTTACTCAGTCTGCTGAAGGCCCGCGGTCAAGTCACATATGAGGAAGCAATCAATGAACAACTAAGGTGTCACAATGCTCAACGAAAAACTGATGATTGATGCTTCTCATCTCTCTCTGTTTCTGTCTGTCTGTCCCTCTCTCTGACTCTCTCTCTGTCCTTGTAAAAGAAAAAATAAATAAATAAATAAATAGTTATCTAAGCATGTGACTGCCCAAAATAAATATTGTATTTCCCAGAATCCCTTATAGCAAGGTAACCATATGACCAAGTTCTGGCCAATGAGATGCAAGCAGAATGCTATATATGCAAAACCCAGGGTGTTGGGAGAAGGAATCGGTCTTGCCCCTCCTTCCTCATTTTGCTATTAGGGGGGCTTCTGGGACAGCCAGAGATCCACATTGGCCAGCAGAAATGAGGCCACCCTCCAGATGGTGGAAGGGTATGGTAGAGGGCATTGCTTGAGGGCTTGGTGGAAGCACCCCCCATAGCCCTAGGCTGCTTACCTCCAGGCTTCATTTATGTCAAAACAATAAACTCTGTCTTATTTAGGCCACTGTTTTGTTTAGGTTTTGGGGGCGGTCAGGGTACAGATTCCCTCACAGCTAAATCTAACCATGGCTGATACAGTTACATAGAAAAAAGTATGATACTCTAAATTATTTAACCTCTTAGTTTCCTGATATATAACAGGAGGAGTAATACCTACCTCATATTGTGTGAATCACATGAAATATGATCTAATTGTAATATTTAGCACAGTCCCGAGCATATATCAATAATAAGCCCTCAGTAAATATTAGCTTACTATCACCATATTCTTCACACAACAGAACCCACAGGGAGCTCTCACAGAGTTAGTGAAATTCATTGAATTCTTCTCTATAACAGTACCAAAGTTCCAACATCCAGCCTGTACTTTAAGTTGTGGACCCCATAACTGACACCACGGAAAGGTAGAGGGGCTTATCTAAAAACTGACCTTGAAGATCCTTCTAGAGAAAACATGACTATGGTTTAAGTAGAGCCAAAGCACATGGAGGGAGCTGCAATGTCTGTGAGTCTCCGAGCCCAGGCAGCTGTGGGACCCAGCTGTTTTCCCATTCACACTGCCTTCTGCTGCCATCTTCACTTCCAAAGGTTGTCTCCCCTAAAATGGCCAGCCCTCCACTCCCTAACTCAGGAACACTGAGACTGCCTAAGCTTCAGTGACTCTTCTCCTCACCCCACCAACCTTTACACCAAGAACACATGATTCTGTAAGCACTGGGAACAGTGGCTATTTATTGCACACCTTCACGTGCAACCACCTGGGATCACGCACTAAGGACTCTTACACATATTAGAGGAGTTACTTCTTAGCTAGGAAGTCAGGCCCTAAAGTTAGCAGGGAAGGCAACAATCACATAGTCAAAATGACCCCTGAAAATCACTTGTGTCATCCATAAAGCACCACACATGTGGATTTGTGTTTACAACCCCTATAAATTGGAAAACACTGAGCTGGACAAAAGAAACGTCTGTGTGCTCCTATCTGAGCGTTCAGACTCTCCTGCTTTTAAGAAAATTACGGAATCTCCCACATGTCGGGGGAAGGGTGCTGGCTGATGCGTTCATTTTTTTCTTCTTTTGATAGGAAGCACATAAAACCTCAGTAGAGGTTAGTAGATATGTTTTACGAGGTAAGAATTAAATGAGATCATGTGTGTGAAGGCATTTCATACAGAACCTAGTCCCTAGCAGGTGGAAAAATAAATCCTGGGTTTGAATCTAGGGATTGCTCAGTTACACACTGTTCTCTGAAAAGCTGGAGAGAAGAATTGACTAGGGGCTCCCCCTCTTTTCAAGCTGTCACTTCTACTTGTGGCCCCACTGACCGGCCACCACCCCTGGGGGGGGGGAGTTACTAAATCATTTCAACCAGTTAAAATGTGAGCCAGACATGACTCCCCTGGTGCCGCTGTCAGCTTACCCTCACATCGGGCATAGTTACAGTGTTTGCTCTTTTGTTTCCCCAGTACAAACGAGCTTTAGAGCAACAGCAAGGCAAACAAAAGAAATGTAGTTCCCAGGAGTTCACCGTTTCTTCTGCAGAGCCCAGGTACCCAGGCTCATGCCCATGTCCGGGATGCCAGATGTCAGTGTCACCATTCTTATGGGGCTCAGGCAGGGACAGCTGGGTGCATACCCGCCAGCCAACCAAACCCTGAGCTGGAGGCATGAGATCCATTTTTAGCTTTATCCTTGGCTCAAAACTGACCTGGCTAGAGGACCCACCAAAAAGGCAGACCTCTCTTGATCTTTAAGTTGACCTAAGAAGGAAGAAAGGACTGCACCAATGGACACATTTCTAGACCTTCACCCACACAAAACCACAACACGCGTAGAGACTGCCTTGCAGGGAAAATGCAGCTCAAACTTGCTCGAGTAGCGTGTCCGCTAGAAATGTAAGGCCAATCCTGTGTGCCCTTTGAAATTTCCTGGTAGCCACATTAAAAAAAAAAAAAGAGTGAAAATAACCAGGTAAATTAATTCCAATAAATATGGTTTCTTGAATCCAACATGACCACAATACTATCATTTCACATGTAATCAATATTTTTAAAATATTGATACATTTAACAATCTTCAACATCCAGGGTGCTATTTTACACGGACTGGATAGCTCAGTTCGAACTGGCCATTGTGTAAGCGTTCGATAGCCACGTGCAGGTAAGGGCTACCATGTTGGGCAGTGCAACTCTAAAAAAAAAAAGGTCACCGACTTGCAACCCACAGACAAATTGTGTTCTGGATTTCATAGCAATTTTTTTACTTTGTTGTCATCCTGTAAACATCAGATTTCACATTAAAATTCCCTTTCCTGGCTTCTGTTGGGAGGTGATGTTTGGTAACACTGGGTTCCAGTGCTCCAATAGCAACACGCAGGTAGAGCGGAGAAACCATGGCAGCACCTCCCTTGGAAAAGGAGCATTGGTGTGCCAGTTGCGTCAGTCCCTATCGGTCCCCGTGGCTTCAATTCCTTAGACTTCCTGCCTGGCCCTACCGCCAGCTGGGGGTAGCACAGCCACAACCTATGGAGATAACATCAAAACTATTGGCTTGTTTAATGTGGTGAATTTTGAAAAAGAAATGTATTTATGTATTTGTACTTTATTTGTTTTCCTCCCACTTACCATTTATGTTACCGTGAACCCTGAATTTCAATGGGGTCACATACACGGAGAAGAAACAACTGCTTGCTTATTGATTCAGGAAAGGGCGGAAATCAGCCTAGGGAAGGAAGTGATCCTGTTTACTCTGTTTTTGAAACAGCTGAAGACATAAGACTGAGCAGCTAAGAAGCATTGGAACACCTTACTGTTTAAATATATCACCGAAAGGTCCTGGATTTCTGCAAATGTGTTTCTCTGTGTGTTGCTTTCTTCCCACATGTAGGCATTCACCCGTTCTGTCCTCTCTCTGTGGCTCCCACATCCCGGAACTGGCTTCCCTTCTCCAACGACCCTTGTCAGGACCTAGCACGGGCATGACGGCCCCTCCCGGCACCTCTTACCTTCCACCGGCGACCCTACTGTTTCCTTCACACCAGACCGACCATAACATGAACAACACAGCAACAGCAATAATACAGTGGCTTCAACAGTGTTGTGGGAGTTAGCTTCTGAAGTCAGTGTTTAAGATAAAAACCACATAAAGTCAAAATAACGTTTGAAAATCCCTCAAACGACACACAGTGTTGGGTACATGTGTTTACAACCTTAGGCATTAATATCTGTACTGTATAAAAAGCCTGAGTATCAGCAATTTTACATCTGGAGCTCACCCAGAGACGTGTATACAGTGGGTGAAACAGAGAATGTTATTTAAACTTCTTTTCCTCTTAGCATCCTTCTCTTAATTTTTTTTTTTTTGTTCAACGACATATAGTTGAAGTCAGAAAGATACATTTATGCACGATGAAAATCGACTGTGATAATAATTTTATGATACCCCTGGCTAAGCACTTCTAATGTACTAGGCCCCAACCAAACACTTCACAGATATTCTACTATCGTCTTCACAAAAACTCTATGATGCAGGAGTCATTCTTTTGGTCTTCATTTGATAGGAACTGGCTTGGAATGATCCAAGAGTTTGCCCCACATCTTGCAGCTCGTAAGTAGCGGGCTCAGCAGTTGACCGCAGTCTGTCCAAGAATCTCCCTGAATACTAAAGCCACAGCCGACAGCGTCCCACCTCCTCCTGTCTCCTGACTACAGACTGAGACTATGTCTGTAACTCTCATCGGCTGAATCTGAGCATTCCCTCACCTCCTCTCCACAGACTATAAGCCACTCCAGATCTTGGACCTGGCCTGTATTCCCATTTCTCCAAACACTGCTGTGTCTTCTCCAATCAGTGAGAGTCCAGTAAGTGTTTACAGATGGCGAGTGTTTAGTACCCAAAGTTCAGAAGACACCCAAACCAACCACAATTCCCACGACTAGAGAAAAGTTTTTAAATGTTTATTATTTAGAGTTTACAGGGAGGGGGGCCAGATCTCCCCCCCCCCTTCTCTCTCAAGACGCCATGAGAAAACACTTTAGTAAACCACCACATAATTTACATTTTCTCATTTTCTTCTTTAAAAATTATAAATCTCTGTATAATTTCCCACAACATTTAACAGGAGACTATTTAAACTAAGAAATGTCTTGTGGATATAAATGTCATGCTCACATAACTATGTCACATTATATAACTAAATAATATCCTAGCCTTTCCTGTGGATCTGCATACCAGTACTGTAAATATAACTGAAAAAATATAAGTAATAATTTATGAAAACTGATTTGCATTTCCAAATATAAAATGTGTAAAATCCAACTAATTAGCACGAGTGAGGGCTGAGGTGTTTCTATAGCAACTATAAAAAAAAAAAAAAAGCTGAATTATTTCTTTCTCCAAAGTGTTTTATATCTGCCTCATTAATGTTTGTTTTTTCCCCCATTTGTTTTGTGGATATTTCCAAAGTGGAAGGTTTCGGCGATTGCAAAGATTCTCTGCTGTGCTGCAAAGTCCAAGAAGAAGGAGATTTCTCGCCGGAAAGTGTCTTGTGTGCTGACAGCAATGTGCATTAAAATTATGCCTTGAGGCCCTGGCCGGTTGGCTCAGCGGTAGAGCGTCAGCCTGGCATGCGGGGGACCCGGGTTCGATTCTCGGCCAGGGCACATAGGAGAAGCGCCCATTTGCTTCTCCACCCTCCCCCTCCTTCCTCTCTGTCTCTCTCTTCCCCTCCCGCAGCCAAGGCTCCATTGGAGCAAAGATGGCCCGGGCGCTGGGGATGGCTCCTTGGCCTCTGCCCCAGGCGCTAGAGTGGCTCTGGTCACGGCAGAGCGACGCCCCGGAGGGGCAGAGCATCGCCCCCTGGTGGGCAGAGCGTCACCCCCTGGTGGGCGTGCCGGGTGGATCCCGGTCGGGCGCATGCAGGAGTCTGTCTGACTGTATCTCCCCGTTTCCAGCTTCAGAAAAAAAACAAACAAACACAAAATTATGCCTTGAGCTTCGTTCATACCTGGGGTTCCATCCTTTGTTCTTAATTCATCCTAAAACCCCCTTTCTCATACTGCCCTGGGTAGTTCGCCCTGCTAAAGAGACCTTCGCCTCAGCTCCGTTCCCTCTTGCACCCTTTGCTGCCGCCCTGATCCTTCCTAAGAGCGCCCACCGCAGGCAGGCAGTGTCCGCTCGGCTGCAGATGACAAAGAACCACCAGGACCTCAGGGGAGCTTGGGCAGCACCCTCTGCCCCTGGCTCTCAGCTTCCCCGCCTGAAAACCAGGTCAATGGGCGGTGGCTTGTCTTTAACATTCTTTGTAAGTCTTTCTAGAGGCTCCCTCTTGCCTTCTATATCAGTCAAACTCCTTTCCCAGGTTTTCAGTTCCCTACCACCCTCCCCCCTCAAAAAAAAAAAAAAATCCAGCCCCATCTTAAACTTCTGGCCTACAGTTCCCATGAGGCAGCAATTCTCTTTTATTCCCCCAGGGCCACTGAGTTGCTCTTGTTTATTATTCTTCAAAACATTAGCAACTGGATATTATAACCTATGTGTGTACCTTATTTCATCATTCTGTATTTTTAGAGATATTGTAAATACTGTTGTAATGAACACAGTTGTAAATAAATAAATATTTTCCCTATTAGGCCAGATTCCTATTATGTGCAATTCCTGGGTCAGAGAATTAGTATTTTTAAATCTCTTAATGCTATATGTTTAAAAATTCCTACTCTGAACAGCTGGGATTTTTTCAATCACAGTTTGCACTCAATGCTGCTTTGCATTAGTTTCAGGTGTGTAGAGCACAGCAGCGCTGTCCACCTAGGTTCACAGTGTTCCCTCCAATTATTCAAGTGTCCACCTGGCACCACAGATCATTACTGCAGTATTGTTGCAGCAATTCTAAACCTTGAATCAAAGAATCAATTGATTGAGCTTCAAAGAAACCATAAGTTTTTCAAATATTTGCAAACAAATCTTTACTTTAATGAAAAGATGCACTGGTTAAACTGCTAAGCTAGGCTCTCAGCTCCCTGAGGGTAGGACAATGCCTTATCCATTTGTGTCCCCGACACAGCACTTAGCAGGCAAAGCTCTGCCGTAACCTGTCCATCCTTCACGATGTTCCCCAGTACCCCCTGTGGATTTCACAGTCGTTTTTGCCACCACCTCACTGCTGTTCTGTGATGCTACAAGTTCACTTCATACATTTTACTTGTTCTTAAACTCCTATCTACTCAACAAGCACTATATAACCACACTGAATAAGTTGTTCTTGTCTGTTCCTTTATTCTTTACAACTTAATTACAAACTCCTTGAGGCAAGAGGCATGTCTGAGAGGATTCTCCTCTCCCTCCTAAGTGCCTAGTACAGTGGAACTCACAAGTAGTAGGCGCTCAGTAAATATAACTGACCCAGATAAACTACAAGAGCAATTAACAGAAATTACTTCTTTATGCAATTAACTTATAAGAATAGGAAGAAGACACACATATATAGCGTATGTATAATATACATGAATATTCTTAATATGGCGACCACCTTGATCTTATTTGCAATGACCTTGACCCCTGCCTGAGAAGATGGACCCCTCTGTGCTCCTCAGTCTTTTCTTTCTCGTGCCTCTGGTGTTATTAATTCGTGCCATGTTTATTATTCAGGCTCAGTAGCAATTTGGCGTCTATTCCCAAATTTCCTTTTGCAACTTCCTCACTTTAGTAAACTGAAACTGAAGATTCTAGTGCTCAATTATTCTGTAAAATAGTTTCCTACCGTTTGGGTGTTGGGGGAGCTAAAATATCTTGAGTTAACAATGCTACCAACCTTGAAAGAGAGTCACATAATCTTTCACCCAAATAAAGGGCAATCATACCCATAGGGAAAAGAGAGGGAGATTAATGTGTGCTGAAGATTATAAATGGCTCCTATTTCTTAAACACTTGGATTCCAAACAGAATTCTCTTCTAACATTCTAATTCCCTAAATTCTGCCGTATGCCAAACAGAACAATGACACAGAACAATGCAAGTAACTCTTAACTGACGTATGGGTCTACCTGGCCACGTGGAACTAGGCAAAAGAACGCCGTCGCATGAAGTTCATGAACACAGATAATCCTGTATGCGAGCCCTCGGGCGTAGGCATGTGTATGTATAAATAAGTAGGCTTTTCCCAAGAACTACCCAGCTCCACTTAACTCTAAGCCAAGTTTAATCAAACACTAATTCCCAGCCTTTTTGTTGGGTGTTATTTATACCTTCTATAAAGCACACGGCATCACGTCTAAATGGTCGTGAACAATAAGGATATCCTTAAAGGACTGTACTGTTGACAAAGAGCACATACAGTCAACCCAGCTGGAAGGGATTCGCTGAGAATGCCCCTGTAGCAATAGCTGTAATAATTTAATACCATTAGTCTCCATCTCAACTGTAAATGGCCTTAATGGACCCTGCAGTGTTCCTTCAGATTCTCTGCCGATATTGGGGCACAGCTTTTATGCTCACATTACCGCTGCTAATTGTAAAGCCCTTGTGTTGGATACACTCAAGTGTTGCAATAAGTGTCTTCAGTTAACTTCTTAAGGGCACAGCTTTGAAAGGTGCATTTGTCAGCACGATAAAAAGGCAAGAAAACGTTTCATCTGGTTTCAGCGTCAAGGGGGGATCCTGAGGAGTTCTGATTGCCTCGCTCCTTCTCTGCAACAAGCACCGTGGCTTCAAAACTTATTAGCAGCCATCTCCTCAAAGGATTTATTTTGATAGTTCATGAATGTGTTGTCACACAGCATAATTAAAGCTTACAGGACTATTATCAAAACACAGAGGAAATGTGCTCGGGGAGGCTGGGCTACCCGGCCGCCTGCGTCTGCCGCTTCCCACAGGATGTGCGCTGACTGACCAGCTGGCTTCCAAGTTCTGACACTCGGCATATGGAGGAAAGTGAGGCCGCAGGGTAAAGTGCGCGGGCAGGCTTCAGTGAGCAATCAATTACAAGTTCCAGCCAGCCCCTCGTGGTGACTGTATATATTCCCACCATCACCCACTGCCAGCTCGCCTCTATTTTGAATGCAATAAAACTTGTAGGGAGCCGACTCATGTGAAACTCTTAAAGATATATGGTAGGGATTAACCATAAAAACACTAATTAAGGATGGGCTGAGGAATTAGGGGGACAGGCAAAAAAAAAAAAAAAGAAAGGCTTTCTGTCTTGCAGTCTGTATATAATGAAGAGGCCAAGGGGCTTGAAAACGGTCTTGCTGTTTTCTGACGACTGGCCATGGTATAAAGGTCTGGGCCGCTTGGGCAATGCTACGTCACGTGTTTCTCAAAGTGACACCTCATCTCAACGGTATTAAAAGAGAGACAGATGGACAGACAGGCAGAGAGAGCCAAAGAATAGACTGTGTGGGCACTTTTGTATTCAAAGTATCTCTCGTTTAAGCCTTTGACTTAAAAAAAAAATTTTTTTGTAATTCACTCAAATAAAATATAAAAAGGAACTGTGAAATCAAACAACTCGATTTCCAAAATGTCCCTGAATTTGAACCTTGCCTTTCCAGGGCTGCCTTCGATACAGCCAAAGTTCCTGGACTCATTTCTTTGCTCTGGGAATTGTGAAAGATCAGGGCCATTTACAGTTACAAAAATCGATGCTGCACTTGTAGAAAAGAGTATTCTTAAGCAAACATTAATTTATTTTCTATATTGGTGCCAGAATTTTCTCTCACACACACACACAAAATACTTTACTTATGCAATTTGTTTTATGTAAATAACTTTAGACAAAAGAAGAAAATTCAGAGATTATTGAGTGCTGGTTTTATCATGTGATATGATAGTTACACGGTAGACATGGTTCTAAACACACTATGGAACAGGAATTAAGCCTATTGTATAGTAAAGGAAGTTCAGACTGAAGCAAGTAAAAAGCCCTCCAACTGGTAAGGAAAGAAACGCTAAAATTCAAACTCAGTTCTGTCTGATACCCAAGCTATGCTTTTTTTTTCATAAGTCGTCCCATTGCCCTTCTACCTCAGGGTGATAACCATAAAGCTCTCTGTGCTCCGGGTCCTGAAAACATAGTCTCAAGGAGTTAAACCTTTGGTAGAGAGAAACTCTGCCTATACCATCTTACATTTGTAAAATTACAGATCTGTACAACTTAGAACACGGAGATAGTGGTAAGAAAGGATTATGCTTGTTTACTTTTTACGTTGGCCTGCCTTTCACCCACAAAAACAAAAGTCTAGCAGCTAGTTTCCAAACCTCCCACTCTGTTCAAATTTATAGGGAAAGCCGGAAACATCCTAAAAGAACAGTCACAAATACATTGCTTACCGTGAGATAGCAAGAACTGTGACAGAGAGGGCCCACTGATAGGAAATCAATCCATGCAGAAATAATCAGGCCTTGCTGTCTAAATAAAACCATTCCTAGGTTAAATGTGGAGTTGGGGGAAAGAGTGGGGAATGGGGGGAAGAAAAAGGGACAGGCATTCGAGAAACAGGCGTGTTTTCTTAACAACGCACAGCTTTATGAGTTTGTTTCTTTGGAAGCAAAATTTTTTCTTTAGATTGCTACTAGGATTCCTCAAGCAAGGGAGGACTGGTTGCTAGTGAAAACAGTGGATGATATTCAAACAGAAACCTCCTGAAGAAGATATGGTACATATGTACAATGGAATACTACTCAGCCCTAAGAAATGAAGCTGCTACCTTGCCATTTATGACAATATGGATGACCCTTAAGGACACTGTACTAAGTGAAGTAAGTAAATCAGAAAAAGCTAAGAATTATATAATTTCTCACATAGGTGTGATATAAAACTGAGACTCATGGACATAGATAAAAGTGAAGTGGTTATTGGGGGACGGGAAGAAAGAGGGACAAATATAAGGTGACAGAAAATGATTTGACTTTGGGTGATGGGCACATAACATAATCAACAACAGTTCACTGCTATAGAAATGTTTACCTGAAACCTATGTACTGTTATTGATCCGTGTCACCTCATTAAATTTCATTTCTAAATTTAAAAAAAAAAATCTTCATGAGTAGGCCACCCCTGATGCTGAGACCTGAGAATTCAACACACTCTAAAAGCCCATTTCTGTTGTTTCAAGGGCTCAACAGATCCAAGCAAAGAAGCCACTAAGGTCACTTTTCATAGACTTCTAATTGCCTACTGGTAGACACTTCCTGAGAACAGAAACCTCACCTTTGCAAACTTGACTGGTTCTCTAGTTGACAGCCTGAGACTATAGAATAACTGATAGTTTAACTAACACACCGATACCGACCAGAACTTAAACCTCAGAGTAACTAGGTAGTTTTTTCAATGCTATGGCCTTTGCTTGATGTATTTTGGAATTTGCCATTTAGAAATTCCTTTATAGTCCTACCACAAACAACAACAAACAAACAAAATCAGTATTCATTCTTTATAAGCTAATGCAACAGAGAAAAATGACCCAAGCTGACCACCGGTTTGACTCCTGAAGCTGGGCTCTTTCCAAACACAGCTCCCAAAGATTAGGACTTGCTGCTATCAAGGATAGTCAGAATAATATGCTACAGGTTGAGGGCCAAACAAGGTTTAAAGAAATGAAATAAGCTGATGGCTCCCCTAAAGAACAATTATTCACTCAGATGTGTAAATGAGGGCCCACTTCCTTAAAAAATAAATGCATCACCTGACTCCTCATACTTATGGTTTAGAGAATCTGGTCTAAATGATATGACTGCTAAGCAGAAGTATTCTTCATGGCTCCTGGGTCAGGAAGTAGCCATGAAACAGTAAAAGTGAAGCTCATGGCTCAGCTAGAATGGCCAGTTGCCAACCACTTAAAACTGAGCCATAACCTGGTGCTTACACACCAACATAAGTAAAAGGAACCACCTTGCCTGTTCCCAAGGCCTTGCTGTGGCCAACAGCAAATGTCTGAGGTTGGGAAGGAATTTCAGCTGCATGGTCCTCAAGTCCTCGCATTATTTATAGGACATGTACAGAAGACTGCAAAGTCCTTTGGCCACCCGAGCCATGCCTTCTCCCAGTCTGCTGGGCAAACAGCCCACACAGAGAGCATCTCTCTGACCTCTCTTTCCAGGGCAGAGGTCAAAGGAGACTGCCAGTGAATCACCTCCTTGGTGTGGTGGTGTGTCATGACCTTCCCTTGACGTCAGGTGCTAAGCTATACACTGACACTGTTCTTATATTTTATACTCTGCTTGATGTTAGAGAATTCTCCCACAAGAAAAGCATTCGGTTTCCAGAGAGGAAAAGGGGCTGTTGAAGTCTCCAAGTGAGCTTGCCAGAGTCCTAGGGAAATATTCTAGAATGTCCCAGTGCAGAATTCTACAGCTACTGCCCGAGAATGTGTTATGACTTTTGTTTTTCCCTCACAGTGTATACATGATGTGATAATGCTTTTATTTATTGGAGCTGATTTATCCGCACTGCTTTATTGTTGACCAGCTTTTATTTCTTCCTTAACCTTATTAACCCTTGCTAGTATTTGACAGCTTAACACCCTCTATCACTGCAACGTTCACCCTGAGAACCGACATGGAACTAATAGCAGCCTTTTTATTTCCAATCTTTGAGGTCACAAGCAGCTGCCCTGGCCTGAACCCTGAAAGATTTTTCTATAGGTAGTTCTCTTTCAACGGGTCATCTCCTTAATGTATCTCTACAGGTCTGTCTGGGTGTTTGAAATGAGATGCGATTCCTGCTCACTTTAGTCACCACCAACGTACACCTTGGAAGAGGAAGAATAAGTTTTACCTTTGGAAAAAACTCCCTAAGCAATTCAAGTGAAACCACTTGGTAATTCTCTTCTTGGGCATCTAATTACTTTTCAGCTTACATCTAAGCAGTGTCCGCTTGGGGACATTTTTTATTGTCTCGACAAAAATCCACTAATGCTACAAATTCACAAACTTCCATTACCTGGTGTAAGTGTGAATAAGACAGAGCATGGTGGGTGAGATTTCCTAGCTCCGTTTCTCAGCCTGGATTGATTAACTCTAATAAATGCAGGGAGGTGATTTCAGATGATGCCCATCAAGCTGGATCTTACAGCCCAGTTGTTTATTATTTCACACTGCCTGGGGCTCAGTCTTTGACATTCCCCACCCAAAAAGGTCATGATGTCAAATTCTACAGCCAGATTCAGTTCGTATTTTGATGAGCAGACTCCTGCGTTAATGAAGACTAGTTTTCTTTTAGCCGAAACTTAGGGAAGAAAAATTTCAGGTTGAATACAAATATCCCCAAATCAGGAAAGTCACATTTTTTTAAATGTCCATGTCAGTGTAAGAACATTTTAGACCACAGGGAAGAAAGAGGATCTAGAGGGAAGCCGGTCAGTGCTAACAAACCGAGCAAACATAACAGCTAACAACGGTGGGCGCAAAACTAACATTGCCCACCAGCAAAGATGGAAAAACCTGATCCAACAGCCAACAGTCCACGGCTCACAGGCTTCGTTAATGTGCGCTGCTAGGCTGGCCGCCGCTGCCCTCACCGTCCCAGGGAGGCTCCAGGCCTTTGTTCCCTGGCACCAAAAAGCCTGGGAAGCCGGGCTCACAGTTCTCTCTGCTCAGTACAACTCAGAACTACAAGACTTACAAGCCATCCATGTCCTCAAACGCTTCTTCCCCTAAGCTTAATGCAACCCTAGCTATGGGCATCAATGACTTTGGATTAGCAAATTTTTTTTTTTTGAACGTCTACCTGGGAAGAACATAGCACAAGAGACAAGAACAGGGTTGGTGCCACTTTGTTTTCTAACCATCAAACTTTTTTCCTATCCCTCACCCTCCCAATGTCTCAAAGCTAAAAGGGGAAAATTGGCATCTGTCTACAGCACGTACGCATTCCCACGTGGAGGGCAAGCCAACAAAACAAAAAGTGAACAGAAAGAAGAGCCAGAGTCGCTGTGGTGTTGGCCCTGCCTAATTTCCATGAACCCCACCCAGTTGGCTCCAGGCATCTATCTGGACCATTAGTGCACGGTCTCCTGACCGTGACATCCAGGACCCATTTGTCCCTCCATTCGAAAACAGGAAGAGGGTATGTCCAGCCTTTCAGCAGCGGGGGCAATGCTGCTGCCTATGTAGCCTGATTCTGTTGCGAGTAAGAAACCCTTACCTGTACTGTACTCCCATTCCTTCTTATTGGTTAAACACATGGATGTTGTGCTCATTCACTCTGATGAAACTGAGTTCTTCTCAGAGAGGGACTAAATTCTTCCTCCTATGAACATATAGTTTGTCCTAGATAAAGCCCAGGCCCCGTTCCCTCCCCGTGAGCCCTAGGCCTCCAGGTCACCGCTGAAATACCGCTTCTTCAGGGAGCCTCCGCAGACCACTGCTCCTTCCGGGATCAGGTTAGGCCGGCCTGACGTAGCCTCCCCTTGCTCACCACTCAATTCTTTACTGTCGTTCTCCCCCACACTGTCTATCAGACCTGTGTTTTCCAGGCCTTAGAATGCAAAAGAATCTACGGGGGTTCGTCAAAAATGCAAATTCTCAGTCATCTGTTCTGAGAAACTCTGATTCAGACAGAGGCTTGGGAATCATCAGTCAGCCAAAGTGATTCATGTACAGGTGACCCTCAGACAGCAGTGTCCCAAAACGTTCACCCCATGATGGTCCAGTTCACGTCTTTATCACAGTTATTTCCCCACAACTCAGTGCTGGGCCTAGCATGTGGCTGGCACCGGCTAAGCACTGAATCGAAACAAGGATGTTTGGATTTCGCTTCTTCCCCCTCTCTGGCCCCCCTTTTCCAGCCTTCACACAACAGTTGCTCATCAGGGTACATCATCACTGAATCTTACGTAGAGCTTTGCCGCCCCTGAGCTGTACAAAGTACTTTCAAGACGGTCATGCCCAGGGTTCCCTAACTCATGTGGATCTTTCATTTACTCTCTTTTGGAAGAATGAATTTCAGCCCATTCCTTTTCCAAATAAAGCTTGCAAGGGAAAAACTGACATGAACTTGGCAAATAAGGGTTTCTATTATTAAAAGCAGGTTGAAGTTGGGGCTTTGTGCAACTGCTTCCTACTTTTAAGAAGTGTCTCTATTTTAAGTGTGTGGATGGTGCTTGAAAAATCCCAGCAGGCTCTAGATGAGACAGGATCATCCTCATTAACACTAATGGGAGCTGGGCCCCTGCACTAAAGAAAGAACAGATCCTCTGGGCCAAACCTAGTGGGTGGCAATGGGAACAAGAAGACCTGGGGTGGGGTGGAGTGGGGGAGAATGAGAGAACAAACGTAATTTCATTCTATCCAAGACTGTGGTGACAAGGTAGGGAGATAGAAGCCAATTAAGATGGCCAGCTACAAAAATAGTCATGGGGATGTAAAGTACAGCAAAGGGAATACAGTCAATAATACTGTAATAACTATGGCTGGTGCCAGGTGGGTACTAAACCTATTTAGGTGATCACCTCATAAGGCACATAAACATCTAATTGCTACGTTGTACACCTGAAACTGATATACTATTGTATATATGTCAACTGCAATTGAAAAATAAATTTTTTTGAAACAGAAAAAGAAAAGGCTGGACAGCTAGATTAAGAAAGTCTAAGCTTCTGAAAAGATGCCATCAACATTCTAAGTAACCGAAGTAGTACCATACTGGGGTGGGGGAAGAAACACCTATGCACTCATCAGCTATTTATTTAGCATACGTAGGACTGAAAGGTAATGATGAACATGAAGAATCAAGTGTCTGTTCACATGGAATTATCATCCTGTGGGTGGAAGTGAGAGAATTATACAATTAACAAGGAAGGATATTCCAGTGAGAACAAGGACCTCATCTATGTGGTTCTCTACTGCGTCCCCTGCGCCAAGCACAGTAGTGTGGGCTCAACACACATTTGTTAAAGGATGAACGGAGGGCTGAGTCGATGAATGAATGGATGGTTAGATGGAAGGATCGGAGGGGAGGTGGGGGAAAATTGAACAAAGAAAAGTTTCTCTGAGAAGGTGACATTTGAACTGAGAAGCAAGAAAGAGGCAGTCCATGAATGTTCTGCAGGAAAAGTTCCAGAAAGAAGGAACAGCAAGTTCCCGAGGCATGACCAGGTTTGGCATGTCAGAAGAGGGCCAGGGAGGCCAGCACGTGGCGGAAGCAGCCCCCGGGGACCGCGGCAGGGTGAGAGATAGGTGCCCACGGTGAGGACCAAGGGTGGGAAATAGGAAGGAGCTGTGATCATGACTTTGTCCATCCAGCTGGCATTGCCAGAACCTCTGCCACCTAACAGACTCGATGCCAACTGCCCTGGACAATACAAAGGCTCCTTTACCCCCAGGGCTCAGCCAGAACTGTGTAAGAATGAAACGTTAAGTATCTGTTTTGCAAACAAAATAAAAAAATCAATCATGTGCTTTGCAACTCTAAAATATGTACAAGAGATTTCTTTTATAGCGGTTATCATTATTATGTAAAGATTTAAACAAACTGATCATCAAAGTATGAAGATTCCAGTAAGGAAATTCTCAGTATGAAGAAAACAGAAGTTACAAAGAAGGGCATGTAAATAATAAATGCACACATGGAAAATACCCAACCACACTGGTAATAAGAGCAGTGTAACCCTAAAACTAATTTTCATCGATTAAATGAGGAAAACGTGAACTTAATGATAACATACAATATCAGCAAAGATCTGAAGAAATGGGCACGCTCACAGGTCATATGTAGAATTGAGTGCTGGGAACTCAAGCTGTTGGAAAACCACTTGATGTTATGAATTGAGAACCATGAAAATGGTTGTAATGACTGAAGAAGTAACTCCTCTTCTGAGGTTTATCACAAGGCTTCCGAAGTATTTTCAACAAAGCCCTAGGGTTCTGCCAAGGTGCCTCAAGGCCTCTGGTGGTCATGAGAGGGAGAGTAGGGGTGTAGGTACTCCACCGCATGGTATCAGCACAGTTCTGTTTTATGTATCCGGGTTCTTGAATATGTAACAGTGTTTACTGAAAAGGGGAGTGCTGATACTTAATCTAAAAGAAAACTACTTTTTTTAAAGAACCCTAATTTTTTTTTAAACTACAAATATGAATATGTTCATCAGCATTATTTATAATAGTGAAAACTAAAGAGAAATTAATTTTCATGGTAGAAAAATAATTTTATTATTCATTAAATATGGGCTATGGAAAGTTGAAAAGTATAATACCAGAATCACTATATAGAATTACATATGGATGTAGAATTGAAATTTAAAACAAAAAAAATACAAAATTATAGTTATACCATCATAACTTTGTATAGATGCACATAAATGAAAAACACAATATGATTGACTTGTGCTGTTTTTCTTTCCTTTTTTTCTTTCTTTTCCAATATTTCTGCAATCTAGTTAAATTACTTTTATAACTTATTAAAGGGGGAAACAAAAGTCTAAACAATAACCTTGAGGGCCAGGGGAGCGTGTATTATTTTTCCTCTCTGCGTCCCAGCAACAAGCAAAGGAGCTGGCAGAGAAGAGGACTCCACAAATCCTGGCTGACTAAACAGATGTTTTGTTTTGTTTTTTTAATTAAAATCTGACCATGAATGAAGTCGTAGAGAGAGGCAGGAGAGGTTTGTTCTGGACGGGACAGAGGAGGCCTCATGCGGGAGGGCCAGGTGGGAAAGACAGCGGCAGAGGGGACAAGGGAAGGCAGAACTTGGAGTCTGGGTGGGGCAGTGAAAGTGTTGGGCGGGGGGGAAGATGGCTGGTCTGCAGAAGCTGAGGCACCCGGAAGACGCTCTAGGAATACGAGGCTGGAGAGGTGGTGTGAGCCCACAGGCCAAACAGTGTAGGCTTTCCTCGGGAGGCAGAGGGCCCCGATGAACGTCTGTGAGCAGAAGTAACACAATCACGAGCTGGGCGTGATGGAAACGAATGCTGCTGGAATGTACACAGCAGACTGGACGTGGGTCTTGGGGGACGGAGGGGAGGGGACCAGCTGGGCGGCCACTAAGAGATCTCGGGCTGATCCAGGGTAGGAGCCGTAGAAATGGATAGACAAGGACCATCGAATGGGAAGGGACTATATATAGGACTTTCCCACAACATGCTTGGAACCACAAAGACATGTCCTCTATGCTTAAGTAATCTGTACACTTGGGGGGGCCAAGAACACCCTCCTCACACCCCCATCTCAACCAGGCTTTGTTTAGGGCCCCGCACAAGCGTGTGCACATCCAACGGTGAACGCCTCATCGTCTCTAACGTTTGTTTATTAGCAGTCGCAAATGTTTCCTGTGCTATATAAAGTTTGCCTTCGGTGTCCACGGGGGGAAGTGAAGGGTGGAGCAGGGAGAAGGGGAGGAGAAATCGGTGTCGGCCTCACTAGCATGCCATCTCCAGCTTGAAAATAAGGCATTAAACTCTGAAGCCCCAAATCACAGAAAGCACCGGTGATTTAGAGCGCCCTGCTCCACACAGTTCAGCAATGCGCGGAATGTAAAAATACATGGAAACCACAACACAGCAGGAATCTGGCGGCCCTGCTGGCAAGGGCCTCCGTTTCCCACACAGGCCCTACATCTGACCCAGCAATGAAACTTTTAAAATTTGTAAAAATAGAACAGTTGGGAAATCTTGGCCACTTGTACTTAAACTAAAAAACAAAAACCTCCATATTTGTGGGTGCAGTTGAAAATCTTCCCTACCCCTTTCCTCTTTGAAGAAATGTTCGTGGTTTAAAAAAAATTTTTTTTTTTTGCTTTTTTTTTTTTTTTTTTTCAAATGTCACACTGCGTTTTCCCTTCCGGTTACCCGGTGAATACATGCCAGGATGCTCTAGAACATGGAGATTGTTTTCGGCTTAGAATGTGCACCAAGAACAGGCCTAAAATGTCCAGTCAACATCGATGGGTTGTAACATATCCCCACTTAATTTTCTGAAGAATAATAATAGTACAGCTACCACTTATTTATACATTATGTGCCAGAATCCGATCCTTACAATCCTCAATCAACAAACCTAGGGAGGTAGGTGCTATCCCGCACTATACAAATTAACGAAACAAAATGTGTTAATTAACTTGTCCAGATACACATGGTCAGTGTTCAAGCCCAGGACCATCTTATTCCAAAATCCAGCCTCCTTCCATTATATTTATTTCAAGGGAATAAATTCTCCTCATCTACCCAAAACAGCTATATTTAGACATCAAGATACACCACCGGTTCCTTGATCTGCTCTTAGTTTCCTTTGACGATATTTCTAGCCTCTTAAACAAATCTCTTATCTACATATTATTATTCTTGAACATAGGCAATGTCTGTGCCTAAAAAAAAAAAAAAAAAAAAAAAAAATTTTTAAAAACCTCTCTCTCCCTTACACCACACCAGACTTTTTAAACATTTCACTAATATTTATTTTGGAATTACTATGAACAGTAAGTATTATGACACCGGCTTCCTTAAAATTTTAGCATTCACAATTAGCACTTGAAATGAGTAGATCCAGAGAATGCATTTTGTTCAGTGCTTACAACCAAATTATCTCAAGAGGCTATCAAGAGCTCTTGAGTCATTTCGTTAACTATGTTCTCCATGTAACTGAGCCCCACACAGGCAGACAGACAGGAGGGGAAGGAGAGCAAGACTTAAAATTTCACTTAAAAATAAAACTTTTTCTTTAATATTCTGTCCATTCTCTCTCTCCCTCCCTCCCCAAGGTTCTCCACCCCCTCCCACATCCGCCCCACCCCCAAACTAAATATAGAGACTAACCACCAAAACCCAGAAGTAGAGAATTCCCAAAATGCTAATCAGAAAATCATTTTAATTAACATGGAACGACAACAAAAAAAAATGAAATGCAATGCTCCAATGCCCATGAGCAGCCACTTGGAAGACGGGAAGTGGGGCACACCTGAACTTGCTTTAGGAAATGCTGCACACATTTAACCTGCTTTGCGGCCATCTCTTCCTTCCGCTCCACAGCGCAGAGAAGGCCGATTCTGAGTGTAACATCAGAGCCCTGGCTTTTCCTACCATTAATCGTAAGGTTAGATCCTGGATACGGTGATGTTAGAGGATCAACAAACATAAAGTTAGCACTGAACCCAAATGAATTTTTTCCCCTTTCCCTTTTATTGAAGGGAGAAAAAAAAAAAAAAAAAAGAGTTCACATGGCTTCCTTTTCTTGACCTACAACAAATTCCATTAAACTTCAAAAACAATGCTTTGAGATGCTGGAGGATGCAGACAGGAAACTGAAGAAAGACTTTACACAAAAGTTAAAAACGTCTCTTTCGGAGGGAGGGCCGTGGCAAGGAAGGGTTGAAACTTGACAGTGAGAGCTGACGGCAACTGAGAACATAATTAGATTTGGATGTCGTATTGCCTCGACTGGGATGTATAGCACGTCAAAAAGGATTTACTGTTTAGTCAGGAGTAAAAGAAATACACAAATGCCTGTAAATAAGTAACGATTACCTCCAAGTGGAGCAAGTCATAAAATGCCCTACAGATTAAATTCCACCATATTTTCAAGTTAACTTGAAATCATCTTTTTTTGGAATGACTATCAGTCATCTGTCCATGCTTGATTCATCTTTAAGACTGAAAGAGTCCTCTCTTCCTACCCACCCCTTTGTTTCCTGGGACACTTAATTTACGAGTGTTTAGCATAACAGCATGAGCTTCCAAAAATGGTGTAATAAAATTGGGCTTAGATGTCACCATTAATAAGTCTGTTATTACAAAACGCAGTGTTGGCAATGAAAACCACATTTATGTCTGTATTTCATCGCTATCTCATAAAGTTTGGGGCCATTTTGAAACTTGATTCCAAACAACTCAAATTCAAGATAAAAACAAAACAAAACAGAAAACACACAATGATATTCAGCAGTGATTTTGCTAGGCTTCTTTAGGGGAGCATTCACACAGTGCTTTCTTATTCTTTTTTAATTCTGATGTGTTGGCCCCCAAAATGCAACAAGGGTTAACCTTGATTGCAAAATCAAGAAACAAAGATACAGGGCCTATTGTGCAATAATCAGCCCACATTTCAATGAATAAGTAATATTTCTCACAAACCCAAGTTAGATAGTGGATTTATTTAACCTCTTGGGGTCAGGTAATAAATACTAAGTGAATTATTCAGCCCAATGGCTAATCAATACAATTCCATGATATATTTTTTGTGTTTCATAAAAGGTTGTACACTAAAGGCAGTGAGCAATTATGGAAATTGGGCCAGAGCGCCTCTCAATTCCTCTCTGGCTTGAAACCCCAGCAGGCCACCTTGACAGCAAATCGATTAGTGCTCCAGTGAAGCGGCTCGGCGACCCCTGACCCGCTTCCAGCGTGGCCTGACAGAGGAGAGAGTATTTTATATTTATTTTATTGAATTAACTCCATCTTGCCTGCACCGACGCTTTACACGTATTAGGCAGCAGGCTACAAGCTACTTCACTGTCGTTGTTTTCCATCGCTCTTGCTCAGCAGGCCCCGCCCCTTGCCCTGCAGATTTCTTTTGTCCTGGTTTTCCTTTCACTTTTGGCCTCACTATAGGATTCCAGTCCACCCCGAAACTCACGACAGCACTCCAGATAATAAAAACCAGGAGTACAGCATGCAATGCTCCCACAGTATGGTTCCCATCTACCTGGTCCACGCAGAATGGGGCCCTATCCCCACTTTTTCCCTCGTAAAAAAAAAAAAAAAAAAAAAAATGAAAACCACTAAGTAAGACCCAGGTCATCATGGAGCTCTTTGCAAAGCACATACAAGAGAGCATCAAGGACCGAGGGTATTTCTTACTGAAAATAAAAAAAATCAAAACACCCGAAGCTTTAGGTAATTTCTCTATTTTTTGCCACTTGATTGTATTATTGGCTTGTTGGAAGCCATCAGAGAGAAAGAGAGGAGCAGGGATGAAGCCAGCTGAATTCAGGGCACTGTTTCATCAAGGGAGCAATAAATACAGAGGAGGCTCATCAACCATCAACTGGAAGCTTGAGAAAGGGAAATTCCCAAATCACCCCAAAAAATGTTTTTCTGTACTTCTGCGGTATAGAGCATCAGTAAAAACCATCAAAACACAAACAAACAAACAATGCCAGGAAGAAACTGAGAGTTCCAACTCAGAAAATCCAGTTTGGCAGCTCTGGGTATTAAACAATACCAAAGGTTAAATTATCAGCAGAAATTTGATGTCATAAATGACAAGAGTGAAGGATCTCAGATCATATTTGAAGGAAACCATAGAGAATCCTGGGTTCCTCTGAAGTTAAACTACCTGGATTCCCATTCCAGTTTTTTTACGAACTAGCTGCAGACACTTTGTACGAGCTCCTCAGCTTCTCTAAGTGTCAGTTTTCCTCATCTATCCATTAGGATGACCACGTAGTCTTGTATGCAATAAAGAATGTTGGCTATCATTGTTATTTAACCAGACTCTAAAATATTTTTATGAGTATGAAAGCAGCAATTTTCCAGTCTTATTTTAGAAGTGGTAGAACTAAAGAATGTGGAGGACCAGAATTTACCTTCCCTGCAGTGTCCTTCCCGGTTCATGTAAACAGAGAAGTATTGTGATGACAACCCCCTCTTCATATATCTCTCTTGGATTTGGAGAACCTCCCATTTTACCATTAAAGATTCAGTCCTTGGGCTGATCTCCCCAAAGGTCTAAAATGGAAGTTCTCCTCCTACCGCCATTCCCCCACGATCCCATGCAGCGGTGGAGACCATGAAACTATTTTATTCTATTCACATCACCTTGCCCTGGTCAGGAAAGACTTGGGCCCTGGGGAGCACTGGCTTCATGTATGCAGAAGCAGGGATGAGACTGGAAAAATAAGCAGACTGAAGAAGGCGGGTCAGAAGAGAAGGATTCTAGAGTTGTGCTTCAACTGCTCCACCATCTTATCAGCGATTGGACAGCACTTCTAGATACCCTGCTTCTGACAGGAAAGAAGATAAGCCCATGGCTGACTCCGCCAGCTTCCTTAGCAATGAGGACCACTGTCACCTTCCCACTTGTCACATCAGACACCCTTAGATCTTCTAGCAAAGGAGGACTGGGATCCAAGTCCATTTGCCAGAACTGGTTCTGCACAAATGCCCTTACCTTGGCTCATGGGCAGGCAGGGCCCAAATGACTGGTGATGCCAGCTGCCAAGGCTGTTTTTAAAGGACTTATCACAGTTCTGGGGGAAACCGGGAAGAAAGAGTATCTTCATTTTACCCCTCATCCTTCACTGTTCTTTGCTATCCTGGGATTCATGATCTTTTTTATTTTAGTCCTTTCTCCCTTGAAAGGACTCCCATGCTCCACCACCACCATCCCTTTTGGTACAATAGATAGAAAGTTAGACGCACCTGCCTCTTCCACTGACCTACAAACCTCCTGACAAAAGTCGAAGAGCCATGGGAAGCATGCCCCTGACCTTCACTACTTACACTTACATATCAACTCAGCTATTTCACACTTTTAGAGCCAATGAAAATAACTTTTCTTTTCTTGTATATATTCTCCAATCAAAACGACCTAGCTAATCATACCAAAGGGAGATATCAGGACTCAGAATCAAAACAACTTAGAATCGAATGCAGTGCTGGCTCTAGAATGTCAATACAAGCCTAAGGTATGATTGTGTAGGGAGTGTGGGGTGAGGGGAGTCCACGAACTTGTCTGGAAACTACACTCCATAGCAAGCGAACATCATTTTAACCTAGAGTGTATGTCTATTTGAGAGGGCCTGAGGTGAACTAATGAGACTAAGGCAGGGAAACTAAGACACTAGGCCTAAGCCATACCTTGGTGGTGCCAATGACCTGGTGATACTCGGTTTGTTTGGGGTTGCCTGACCCATTATATGAGCAAGACTTTCAGCAAGACTTTCAATTGATCTAGTGCCTGGACACCAAATTGCCCATGAAAGTCTGACACTCAGCGGTGTCTCTTACAAAGAGGGGCCATGGGATTGAGTAGGAAGTGATCCTGGTTCAGATGCTGACTAGCGGTACGACCTTGGGCAAGTCGTCTCTTCTCTGTAGCCTCATCTATAAAATGGAGAGGCTATTTCCTTTCCCTAAAGATTATGTGATTCAAAGCGCTTTGTTTATCTGAAAGTGTGAGAAGCCTGAGATGGAATGTTTACTTCCTTTGGAAAATGAAAATTTAAAAGCCAAAGGAGTCTTTCTTTTTTTTCTATGAAGAAATAAAAAAGAAATCCATTTACTCAATCTGTTAACCCTAAAACCAAAACAAGAAGTGTTCAGGGTATATTATGACTTGGTCGAGACTTCTGCAAGCACTCGCTCACAAGTCAGCTGTCTCTCCTGACTCTTTTTGCAAAATGGCACAACATACTCTTTCTGGTCCCACAAAAAAGGAAAACCTTTCACACCTTTGTAAAATTCTATGCATTAAACCATAAATTATTCTTCCCTTCTCTTTCCCTTTCAGAATCTATGCCAAAGTGATTACCTTAGTCATTTTTCAATATTCCTTTCATACTTGGAAAATGCATTTTCAAAAAGTTATTTATTTTTCACAGCATGTAGGTTGTTATATTGTACTAGTTAAAATAAAACTACTATATAAACGACCGTATACGTTTGCATGCATTACATTTTCCTATGTACTCTGTGAAGTAGGATTTTCACAGGCCCCTGGTATATTTATTTTAAATATTAACATTATACTTTATTTTAGCACTATTCCAGACTTTAGGAAATAGAAAAGTCACTTGCTCAAGTAACTTAGCTATTAAATAACTTTCTTATTGAAGTTCCTCATTTCAAAAGAGAAATTATTTAAATATTAAAAGCGGTTTTACCATGAAACTTAAAACCAACTCGTACTATTATTCGTTCTCAAGAGCAGTTGAAATAACTAAAAATGTCCCTTCGGATTTGATTCACGCCCATCTAAAAGCAAGAATTGGGCAGGGAGTAAAAAAGACATAAAGCATAAAACATCAAATGAGTGCAACCCAGCATTTCCGATAACGAGCTCCATGGGTTCTAGATGTATATGGTTAGGTTTAAAATATTTCCTGTCATAGCTCTAAAAGTTGACAAAAAAAAACAAAAGCTTTGCTTGAGGCAACCCTAAAGTTTATGCCTAAAATTGTTTTCTGCTCAAACATAACATTAACCATTCTCTGAAGTACCATTGAATGTCTTTAAAAGGCCACGCCAATTAAAGACTACATGGGACAGGGATCCGGGGGGCTTTCATTAGCATTTGTATTTTTGACCACGGGCATCCTTGGTGGTGAGTGAGAGGCTCCTGCTGCAGAATCATCCCCCAAAACAAAGCCAACTCTTGTCAGAAACAGAAGGAGCTAGGGATGCAAACTAGTGCACCTAGCCGGGCTTGGGAAACGCTGCTCTCCAGCTCTCTCTGTGGCTGAGAGGCAGAAAGAGGAAGTGCTTAAATATTTAATCAACGATTCTGCAAAGGCTTTCTGAGCCCTAGCATGGGCTGGAAAGCAGTATCAACTTCACATCCACTGAGGACGCCACCAAAATGACTGTCTATGATCCGGACTGCTGGTGACTCAAGAAATGACTTTCTCTCCCTCCTTTTTCTTCTTCTGGGGCTGAGTTGGCGATAGCCTTTCCTGAAATCTTTCAGAATTGCTTTAATCTTTCCATTTGAGTTTCATCTCAAGCCACACGGAATGTCCACCCTCAGTGCCCTGGAGGTCACAGGCAGCGAGTCCCTGAACAGGGCAAGCATGTTCTGAGAGCAGCAGAGAACCAGAGTGGGGAAAAGAAATCAAGGATACACCACATGTATTTTTAATACTGCCAAATTTAGCTTCAAATGTGCTCCCTGGTAGTGCTTTTAACTAACAAGCAGGCAATATATTGCACTGTAAAATGTTTTATTTTAACACCTTAGAGTTTTTAGCTCTGTGGCTGTTGCAGGTATATCCATTAAAAGCAACACAGGCCATAAATCAGAATTCCATACCTTTTCACAGCATATGAATCTATTCTCCTGCTGGTAAGAACACAGCTTTCATTGATGCTGGTGGGGGTGACATATACTCATGCAAGGGAAACTAGACCACTCCATACATGTGAATTTATGCTTTTAGACAGGTGGCTGTATGTAGACAAGAGACACCAATAAACAGGTTTTATAGGAGCTGTTTAGAAACAGATTCTGTGCTACATATCTACGGAGGAACCATCATCTTTTTTGAAGGGAAATACAGAGGCAAACCCTTGCCAGAGTTATGGTCTACAAAATCATTACACCACGATGTGGTGCCCGTCCTTACACACATCTACGGCTATTTAAACTTGACCAGTCCTCGATGCTTTCATAAGCTAATAGTACTCCTGAAGTTATTCTTATGCTGAATCTAAATGCAGTATCCCTAACATCTGTGGAAAGCAGATGTTAACTTTTCAATGCTCTGTTCAATATATGTATTTACCGACATCAACACAGGGCATGGATGCTCAAAAGAATAAGTTTTTCATGAAGCATAAATCCTTTAGATCACCGCCAAAGCGAACAACGCCCTGGCTTTAAGGAAATATACTTCTCATGTTTAAAAAATAAACACTAAAATAGTTTGTGTTGTATATGGATTCTGTGTGGTTGTTTTAGATTTTTCTAGGTTTTTCTGAACAATATTTACTTTGATTTTCTTTCTGCATTTTAGTCACTTCCAAAAAAGCAACCCGGGAATAATGCAAGTTGCAAAGAAAAACAGATGTAGAAAATATTTTTTTTAAATACTCAGCCTAAATTTCCATAATTTACAATAGATATTCACACCTGCACAAAGGGGTTGACATTCAGCATATGTATCGAGCTGTGTGTGATTCCCAGAGAAATCCATAAACTAGAAACAAACCAGCTCCCATCTTCAGCTCTTTCCTGTACTTCATTTTAAAGACAGCTTCCTAGAAGGTATTAGAAGGGTCAGTTCACTCGTATTTACTGCACCAAATATTGCTTATGATTGACATTGTCGTGTCCATCTGCTGCAGAGACTTAGAGCCCATGACAATTTACTCACATTTGCTTGCACGGCTGTGTGGTAGAAGGAAACACATAATACTGATCTATTCAAAAGAGAAAAAAATTAGAGAGTGGCACAGTGGAATTTATGAATGAGAGTGCTTTGGCTGCAAAGCTTTCCCATTATAGCCCTCGGCCACCACAAAACTGCTGTGTAATTGGAAGAGAACTTTTTCCCATGCAAAGAAGCTTGCTGTCGGCACCCAGCCATCTGAGATGGCATGTTGGCATCAAGGCATGCCCACCTGCAGCCAGCCTCTCTCCCTCCCCGGGGCCTAGACCCCGCCTGCAGTTCTGCTCACCAAGGTACTTGGATCTGTGAAGAGCACAGGTCATGGCAACACAGACTGAGGATACTGCTCAACTGTGGAGGTCATTTTACCCACTCTAGAGGTGAGGAAATGGAAGCCTAGAAAATAAACAAGTCTCAGGTGCATGGCCAAAGTCAAAGGCAAAGCCGGGACCAGAACTCAGCATTCCTCCTGCACCCTAGCCCGGAGTCCCTCCCCTACCATAGGTCTGAAAGCTGACCCTATTTCAGAGTTTATTTACCTAAAACCGTGATCATCCAAATCAAATGTTATCCCAAATGTCATTCTGGTTGAGAAACAATCAACTTCCTCCAAACCAGCCCAGACATATCACTGTTTTCCCAGAGGAAAAAAGCATTTTTTTCTTGTGTGTGTGTGTGTATGTGTGTGTGTGTGTGTGTGTATTTGTTTTTGATCCCCCAGCAACAAAAACTGTATTGAAGCTTAAAATAATTACCATCTTTTTTGCTTTCTTATAAAAAAAAACATTTCTAAACAGAATTGTACCACAGGTTTCATTTGTTAATATCTTAAATTTCAAAAAGATTGAGTTCTTAAGTTCAGTAGGGGTTCTTGGTTTTGATTTATTATTGTACTTTATAGCATAAGTGTTACATATACTATTTTTTATGTATCAAACATTAACAGTAGAAAACTTAAAAGTTAAACAGGAAGTTATTATGGGGAGCTGCTTTAGGTTACATGGTCAGGAAAAGCAACTTTAAAAAGATCTCTCTGGTAAGGATAAGGCCTGATTTACAAAACTCACATCTTGTCATGGAATGAAAAAATAACAGTAAGCACTGTCCGTCAAGCCACGCATGGAAAGAATGTATTACTTCTACAACACAAAACAATCCAGCAGGATGGATGTTGCTTTCCTTATTTTGCAGACAACAAGAAAACTTAAGTTTTGAAAGGATGAGATTATTTGTCCAAGGTCACACAGCTAGTGAATAGACAGAAGGTTTGGGACTCTTGTCCACCTCGTTCCAGAGTTCCATGCCATTTCTACTCTACCATCCTGACTTAAAAGAACATGCAGACAGAGAGAGTTGCTCTTGGTTTGACCATCACTTCCCTGGGCATGTTCCCTGACCCCTCTGTAAGTCCCCAATATATGCACTTTTATCACCCTCCTGCACTTGCCTCCATAGCACCTAATATAACTGTGATCTTGCCTTTACTTATGTGATTCTTTGAATGATGTCTTTCCCAATAGACTGTAAAATCTATGCAAGGTCTAAACAAGTCTTTGCTGGCACATAATAGGTACTCGCTGAATGAATGAATGAATGAATGAGCCACTGACTCCAAATTACCTCTGCTGTGAGTAATTTGGGACAAAATACATTGCCAGGAGAACCCAAATTGTTATCACTGTCCTGTTGTTCCAGCCAGATCTGATAACCACCACAATTTAGATTCAGATTATGTCTTTCTTTTAAGCATCTAAAAGCAAGATAAAAATAAACAGCTGGAAATAGCTAACAAAAAAAAAGAAGAAGGAAAGGGAGAGAGAACCCAAAATAAGTTTAGAACTCTGCCAAAGGTCTTGATGGTAGCAACAAAACCATAAATGTCTCACGCACTTCATACGTCACCAGGGCTTGCAGATGGAAATGATATCAGTTCCAGTCCTGGCCCCCGCTTCGGCTCACCAGGACACGGCTCCAGGAAAGGGTGACGTGATTTATCCTGCATTCTATCATTCTGAATCCTCTATTAACCAGCACTTGTGCAGTCACAGTACAATGATAAATGATGGTCATAATTATGACCCTAATTCACAACAAGTCACCAAGGTATCCTCTGGATCATAGAAAAATGGCATTAGGTAAGAAGTTCTTTGAGAGTAGAGACCACTTTATACAATTCTCCCAGGGGCTTTATATAACACATAATTGTCAAATAAAACTATATTGATCATAATGACTATGTTATTGCATCTGAAAATGATGTTCTGTGTAGACCATATGAGGAAACTGTATACTAACCAGAATGTTGAACTACATAGACTATCCATTAGTGTTTGCTAAGAGAAAATTAAGTCATCGTAAATAGACAATGATGATGATCTCAATAGAGGTTGTTTGGTCCCATCCCTTTATTTTACTAAGAAATTACAATATTTGGGATTTTCAAAGAGCTGTAAGTTAATCAAGGTATTAGAGTTGGTCTCATTATTGTTGTTGTAATCTGTTAGAAACTACCGTCTGAATATTTAAATTTTGATATAATGAAACAAATTAAAATTCTAAAGAGAAATTTGGTATGTTTTCATAAGAGAATCCTAGCTGGGGGTGCAAGAGAGGGAGGACGTTAATAGAAGTAGCCCAGACTCGTGACAAATTCACTTCATTTTTAACACATAAACTAATCATTCTCCTTCTTTCCCAAGTTAGATCATATGGGAGAAAAGACATGTGAATGTGAACACTGCCACAAAGAGCATCCTCATAATATACAAATTTAAAGCAAAACTATATTATTCTAGACTGTGGGCCCCTGAGATCTTTATCTATCAGTCAAATAAGTAGGCAATTATTTATTTTTTAAATTTTGTTATTGATTTAATAATATGAGGTATTTACTAAGCACTGTAACACAAAGACCATAGTGATAAAAATATTTCTTTATTTCATCCATACCCGAGCTCTTTTCTCTCACTCATTTGTATGTGCATATTTCTAAAGTAATTTCTGCCAGGATTATAAGTTAATTTTCTATAAACCAAAGCATGGAGGTGGGTTGGGGGGGGAGGGGGTGGTAGCTTCAATGTACACAAGCTAAAAACAAAGACTTAAAAGAAGGGGAAAATATTAAATAACCTTAGACCTTACCAAATACACTTAATCCTTTGAATAACTGTATAAATATTTGAGTGTCTTTTATTTATGTTTTCTTTTTTATTATAGAGATAGGCTTTATAAAGTAGTCCTCTTTTAAAAATGAGAAAAAAGAAACTGGTTTATTATTTAACTTCCGAAAAGCCAACATCAAAGGTTACACTTTTGGCCTTCAAAACCAGATCATTTGTAAAACTTTTTTTTTTATTATTATCTTTTAACATTTTAAAGTGGAGAAGAGTCAGAGATCTCAAGAATTCTTATCTGGAGGCTCCTCTTTGCCAACTGAGTTGATGGGAATTACTGATTTTTGCCAAAACCCAAAAAAAGAAGCCGTATACATTCCCTCCCTCCTTCTTCATCTCTTTCCTCTGCTTGCCATCCCCCCACCCAGCTTCTGACTCAAAATGAAAATATTTCTATTCTTTTTTTTCCTTCTTGTATGGAAAGGGTGGTGGAGGAAAGAGCTCTAGCTGTACTGGAAGTGTGAGGCTACAATTTCATTACATAAAAGAAATGATCTGAAACTCCCCAGTTTATTTAACAAACTCACAGTGTTTATTTAGAACTAGGGTGAGGGGTGCTTCTTATTTACATATGTTATCCTGTGAATTTAATACATGCATAATTTTAAGGTGCTTAATGAGCGATTCAAATAGAAATGGAATTAAGTTGCAGACAATGACAGTAATGAAACTCAGGGGCAATGAAATAGGATGCAAGTCCAAAGCTGTTTGGCTAAATCAAATTGTGCATCCTACAATCCAATTTCTATCGAAACAGCAGCAGCTTGAGATAAAGTTGTCATAAAGTGCTATCAAGATTAGTCAAGATCATAGGAACATTAAGAAACCGTATTTAGATTATTTTAATTCTCCTATCTTCTTACCCCAAAAAGGGGTGAATGAGAAAATGACCTGGGCATTCTGCCTTGACTCTCTTTCCCCTCACCTTCCCACAGCAAATCGGACCCTTTGCTCACTGCCCACCCACCGCCCTTCATTCTACCACCACTGCCCACTTCCTTCCATTCCTGACACCGGTCCTGAGACTTCATCATCTCTGGCCTTCCTGTCATAACTCCCTAACTTGACCCCTTGCCTCTGGGGAAGACCCTCTATAGCTCTCTCTTATCCCTCCAAGTTCAACTCAAATATCACTTCTTCCTTGCCTTCCCTGACTCCATACAGAATAATTAGTCCTTGATACGGATTCTCTCTGGAGCACACCATCTAACATCTTATTGGTGAGCTTTCTGTGTGCAGATGTCGGTACCTCTCAGTGGCACTGACAGTGAAGGGCAGGAAAAGCCTCTGTTTCACTAGGGTCTCCCACAAAAAGAAATCGTCAATATTCTCACGGAACTGAACCCATTAGCTTTACTATGGAATTCAAGTATTCACTTAACTGTGCTGATTGTCCATGATCACAAGAATCCTGTTTATTAAAAGATGTTTCTATGCCTGACCAGGCAGTGGCGCAGTGGAGAGAGCATCGGACTGGGATGTGGAGGACTCAGGTTCGAGACCCCAAGGTCATTAGCTTGAGCGTGGGCTCATCTGGTTTGAGCAAAGCTCACCAGCTTGGACCCAAGGTCGCTGGCTTGAGCAAGGGGTTACTTGGTCTGCTGAAGGCCCGTGGTCAAGGCACATATGAGAAAGCAATCAATGAACAATTAAGGTGTCACAACAAAAAAAGTGATGATTGATGCTTCTCATCTCTCTCTGTTCCTGTTTGTCTGTCTGCCCCTATCTATCCCTTTCTCAGACTCTCTGTCTCTGTAAAAAAATAATAATAATTTAAAAAAAAATCTGTTTCTAGAACACAAGTAGAATGTGCTCGAGCCACTGGCCAGAGTAGATAATGGAAAGAAGCTTGAAATGGGCCAAAATATCATTACAAAATTCCTTTCTGAAGAAGCATGTCAGACAGGGACAGACAGACCACTCGACTAAAGAGTCAAGCTACTGGTTACTTTGCTTCTTTCTTTCTTTAAACAAATGCTTATTAAATTGTATGCTTTGCTACATGTTGGTGATGCAAAGCTTGGTAAAATGTGGTCTCTGCCCTCCACAAAGCTAATGGCAAAGCCTAAATAGAGAAGGAAAGTTTGAGAAACAAAAGAGTTGATAGGAATCATGACAGACAAGGTCAACAATGTGATGGTAAAGCAGATGGAGGGAATCCTATTTCACAGTGTTTGTCAAGTTCCATCATATAAATACTCCCACCATGGCTGATTTCAAGCAACCAGTGTTAGAACACTGAACAGAGTTGGGAAGAGATTCACTTGGTTGGTTCTCATGAGCCCACACAAGCCAGTTTCAGCACTCCATGGGACACTATCTCCCTATAGCCACATGCTAAATTCCCCTACACCCAACAATTCAGCCAATCAGTATTTATAGAGCACCTACTAAAGTGTCAGGCACTGTGCTGGTAGGAATAAAATTGTAAACAGCCAGAGACCCTGGCCTCTGGGAGGTCACAGCATACTATGCCAGGAACAGTGGAGGTTAGTGAAGGAGTTTCTGAGAACGGGAAGAAAGGCAGCCAGAATCTGATGGTTACTAAACAAAGAAGAGAGGCAGTATCCCAACAGAAGCAACAGGAATGGCATACAAGTAAGGAGTTTGGGCTTTATCCTGGGAGCTATAAGAAGTCACTCATGGGTTTAATGCTACAGAAGGGCACTGTGAAATCTGAATTCTGAAAAGCTTACTCTGGCTCCTGTGTGGGATGAATGGGGCCAGAGAGGCCAAATGGATGCAGAGAGACTGGCCTGGAGTTGTGGCCAGAGCTGGGGTGGAGAAGGACATGGTAGGCATGTGCATGTTGTGATGAAGACAGAGTTGAGGGAGAAAGAACCAACAAAGATAACTCTTACGTTTCTACAGCTGGAGGGACAGAGAAACCTGTAAGTAATATGAGGAATATGACCCAGTTTGGGAACCACAACCAAGAGCTCATGTCTGAACCCCAAGTTCCTCAACATGGATTTCACGTCCCCACCTCCCAATGGTCCCCCCACCCGTCCAACCTTTTATGTAAAGAGAGGCCCCTACGGAAGAACACCCGTATCTCTCATCGTGGCCTTCATACACTGGTCCCCTCCCTTCCTCCCGCCGCCCTTCCCGCCCCTTGCCATAGGCCCTGCTACTTCTGTTTCCCTCCCTCAGCAGGATCCACTTCCCAAACCTGCTTTCTGATCCTGGCTTCTTGGCGAGAGGAAAACGCTCAACGTCTAGCAGAGCCACCCACCCCAGAACTGTCTGTATTGAGGCTGAAGACATGGAGCTCACACCCGGTCCCATTCATCTTTGTCCCACCTGGACCTGTCAAAACCCAGGTACCGTATTTTCCATATTTTGGTACCCTATGTTCCAAAGCAACATCACAACGGCGGGTGTGATGGCATGGACATGACTTAAAGGAAGAAGACAGATGGACCTCCAGACACAGGGTAAGTGCTCACCAAACATTTGTTGTGTATAAATTGTGCACGCTTATTGATTCCACAAGGAGTCGCTGAACGCCTACCATGCCCATGCACACGGCAGATACTCAATAAAAATAAAAAACCCAGAATGAACTCTCAGTAGCAGAGGCTTCTCTCCCCACAGGCACTTCATACGCAGCTTCTGTAACAGAGGCCGCTGGTGCCTGCCTCCCATCCCTGTGGTCCACTCTGATTTCAGCGACCTATCTCACCCTGACCGCATGCCACCACGGAAGGTTTCCTTCCCTGGCACGCCAGGCCTGTAGGAGCTGCCCAGGCTGCACACAAGCACAGCTTACGAGGATCAAGGGGTCGATGCGGCCACGGACAACCCTCAACCCACAGGGGAGAAAAGCCAGGAAACCAGTGCTCCAGCCTTTCGTCCTCCAGGAGCATAATTCTAGGAGGCAAATGTCAGCCTGCCTCTGGGGAGACCCCAATAGATTTGAGCACCTACGGCCTGAGCAGTGACTCTGATAACGCATCCTTCTCTCCCTGTTTCTCCCTCGCCTGTTCTCACTCTCCTCGGCCCCTGCTTCCTAGGATTGTGCCCCTGTCAACTACCTGCATCCAAATCCCTCCGAAGGTCTCCTTTCAGGAGCATTTCAAACTTGGCTATCATTCGAAAGCAGCCGCTTAAGTCTCCACGGGCACTCTAACTTTCTGGCTAATGAATTCCACACCGAAACCAGAGTGAGGGCTATTAAGAAACTTTCCAGCTCTGTTGTTCTGTAAGGCTATCTGCGGAACGCTGCAGTGAAAACATCATACAGTAAGTGCTGAGTGCATAGCTTGTAAATTAAATCCTGGTAAAAATCCAATTTCTTCACTATAAAAAGGAGGTAATGTACGTGGCTTCCCAGATTATTGGTTTTGTCACACCTTTGCCTCACATACTTTCAGAGTCTGATTGGGTGTTGGCACATATTTATCAGAATTTTAAATGCTATGTAAACTTCCTAAAAGGATCCCAGAGTGGTAAAGAAAGAAGAAGAAAAAAAAAGGTTCTGATTTAAACATACTCAGCTATCCATTAGCATGACAAAGTCTGCATTTTATTTAGACATTGCCATTAATAATGAAATGATGTATGATTTCCACTCCTGCCGCTCTTCCTTCCTTGCACAATCAATTATACATTTAAGAAAATACTTAGTGGGTAGAAGGCTTCTCTAATTAAGCATCACTTGAGGGAGCCTTTGAGATTCTTAAAACCAGAAAAGATCACTCAAACATACAAGATGGCGGGGGGCGGGGGGGTGGAAATCCACTCAAAATACTGCAGTCTTGATTAGAAAAACATAAACTTCCATGCATTCTGAACTGCTACAGAAGAAAAAGGCTCACACGTACATCTTTTAACCCTTTATATAAAGACTCCGAGGTGAACTAAATACTCTTCAAAGGATAAATTCTTCCTCTCTGTCTTCCAGCTAAGATGCTAGGACTCACTTGAAATGAGATCTTTTGGGTGGGATTCAGCCCCAGAATTGCTGTCCCTTAGACAAAACGGTCTTCTCGGTCAAAAATCACTGAGGATTTAAGATAGTTGGTTCTTGAGAATTCTGGAAATCTTCCAAAGTGAGAATCAAACAGAAACAGCTAGCATAAGATTTCCCAGGAGGCAAAACAAGGATGGTTTTTCTCACTAAAATTATTACATATCACATCCTGTTGTCAGGAGGGGTGCTTATCTTGGGATAATCTCCAGTATGCATTTGCATCCTGGTTGTCCTAGAAAACTAACTCTCCAACGGACCACAGCAGATTCACTCAATTTGGCAAGTCCTAACACTTTCTCTTTCTCTCCCTCTAGAGGCAGAAAATGAGGCACTAAATAAGGCTTTATTTCAAGGCACTAAGAAATAAAACGTGGGATAAGCCACTGCGGCAGCGGGAATGAAAGCAGACCTGGAACGAAGGCAAGGTGTCAGGAAGCTGCAGAGAGGAGAAAACAGGGCACTGCGCACGGCGGCAGAGGGGTGAGGCGCAAAAGGTGGTGGACAGAACAATGGCTCTCTCCCTCCTGTCTCCCGTCTCCTTCTGCACTCTCCTCCATACCTTCTCCCCTGTAATGCTTCTCTCCCTCTTCCTCCCCCTCCTCCCTCTCCATTGCTCTGTGTCCGTGTCTCTGAATCCCTGTTTCTTTCTCACTCTCATTCTCTCTCTCTCCTTCCTTTCATCCCCCTTGTCCCCCCAGCACCATGGTCCTCCTGCCCCTGGAACTGGTCCCCCTTCCTGCCCCAGTGACTCCTACTACAACAGGAGGGATCAATGAGCTTCCAGAATGGTCTCAGCACATGGTGCCATGTCCCCAGAGAGAGCAGATGTCCCAGGACTTCAGTGGCTTGGCCTTCAGCACCCATCCCTCCCCTCTTCCCCCCCCCCCCATGCTCCTTGGCCCCACGAGACTCAGTCACAGCTCTCAGACCTCGGGCCAACCGCACTGGGGCAAGAGTGACTTTCTCCCCACATGTCATAAGCAGATTTTTAAAAGACCCATGCATGAACTCACTTTTATTGATTGTCTCCTTTCCTCCTGACACTGTTCCTCCTACCAGCCTATCCCTTACTGGGCCAGGAGCCTTCCTTCCCCACCAGGGCTCAGAGGACAGTCAGAAACTCAGCCCAAGAAAGAAGTCTCTCCAGGGAGGCGGGGAGAGGGGACAAGGCCGAGCCCCTGTGCCCTTTTTAATTCCACAGTCTGGCAAAAAAAGAAAACCTCAGGTCTGACTTTAGAGCCTTTGACATATAATTGGTAGCCAATTTTCCTAAGTGGTGAGTCAATTTTCTGCTTGTGAAATGTAACTTTACCCTGGTGCACACCAGGCCCCAGGGTTTTCAATGTGGCTTAACAGCAATTATATGAATGTTAGGAAGGGGGGAAGTGTTAAAGTCCCTACATTTACATTTTTTCATGTTTTTACCTCTTAAAGGGATAGAAAACCATCTTCTCTCCATCAAACCTACAAAAACCCACCCAAAGACAGACACAGGATTTCATGAGAAAGAAAGGCATTTCAAAGCTGCACCAAAGAGAGTGCTTTTCTTTTTTTTTTAATTCTCTCAAGTATTCAGACAAGTAGGGAGATGTAATGGGAAGGCCCACACGAGCTAGGGGTCAGGGTATCCTTTGCCTCGTTCCCCTCCAGCTATTTTCTTTGCTCCTACCCTCCTCCTCCCCTTTGCCCCTCCAAATAAATACCCAGGGCGGGAGGCCGGGCACTAGGGCCCTCGGCACGCAGCTCCCCCTGCACCCCAGGCGGCCGACGGCTCCCATCCACATGTGCGACTCATGTTTCGGCTTTCACTGGCGACAAACTGGAGCCGGGGCCTTTCCGTTTCGGAGGAACTCGCTACGTATCGCTAACAACAACACAAACACCGGCGGCCCCTGTTCTGTGCTCCGCTGCCCATGGTGCGCTCGGCACCAGGCTGGATTTATAGCAAGGAGCCCCGACTGTAAGAGGTAATTCATGAGTCCCCACAATGCCACTACTGAGAGGCACTGCGAGGGGGGACGACACAGCCGCACTGCTGCCTCGCGGCTGGCCGCCCTCCGAGCCCAGCGCCACCAACACACGTGCAGTTTGTCCGCATTCATTTCCTTGTTGTTTTTTTCACTATTGGGTGGAGGGGAGTCACCTCCACCACCTCCCTTTTATCATAATTTGTTAAAAACCCAACAGACTGAAAATATATTCTTGCTCATTAATAATGGCAAAAGGGAAGTCATACTACCTCTATGTTTACACAAACCTACGTGGCACGCACATGTGTGCACACACACACACAGGCTCACAATACATTTACATGGGGGAAAAATTATTATCACTGTTATGAACTTTCCAGGAAGATGTAGTGTGTTTGCTTCAGAAGGATATAATCATTTTAATAAAACCAAATCTGATTTGGGGAGCATCTACTATGAATGAAGTTCGGGGGGAAATGGGAAAGAAAACGAAGTAACTGATGTTAAAAATCACTGAAGAGGGGAAAATGTGCAACGTCAAAATTCCATCAAAAAAGAAGACATCGTATGTCATATAGACATAGGTTTTTTGCTGGGCAGCCCCCAGAAAATCTCCTATCTCAAATCAAAGAGGAAAATATTGTACGTGAACACTATCCTTTGGGCTATCAGACTCAATTCCAGAAGATACAGGGGGCAAAACCCACAGTAAAAACACACACATGAAACTCCGCCCCAGATTCTGTATTAAACATAGGCTTGTCAGGTCTCATGAATGCCTCTCTGGTCTGTGGTTACAAGGTTTCCCGTTCAGCCTTCAGCAAATCAGTTTGGGGTTTCTCTAAATCTGAGCCACAGCCTGTCAAGATGAGCCTTGGCAACACCAGCCTTTTAAATCCCACGTCTTTCTTTCTCTCCCTAACTCTCAAATCGCCTTCAAGTTCCTGCCTAGGTCAGCCATTCCGAGCTGGAATTAAGAGATGGCCAATCCTTTACACCCTGAGAACTGGGAGCCGTGGCCCTTCAGAAGAGGCCCAGGGAAGTATAATTGTTTTAGTGAAGCTCACTGCCCCCTCAGTGGTCCATGAGACCCCGCTGAGCTTGGCTGCTTACCTTTGGCAGTAACCCAGGGCAGGTTCAGGAAACCATTCCGTGTTCCTGCCCTTACCCTTGTGTCAATGAAGCCTGGCACATCTTTTTTTGTGGTTGTAATTTAAATGAGACAACCAACTGCACAGCTGTCTCGGTCAAATTATGCAGGGCCATGTGGCCTTTCTTCTATCTTTAAAAAGTCCAGGGCACTTCTGACCATGTTTGAGGGAAGCCCAGGGGAGCAATGACCAACAAAAGGAATAGCGATTATGCCAGCAAAGGATGGAAATTTGCCTAAATGAATATGTTAAAGGCTGTGCTCAGAAAATGGAAATGTTAGTTTTTAAAGAGAGGCAGAATGGTGTCATGATTAAGACCCTGATCTTGGGGGTCTGAAACAGCAGGGCTGAGTGTTCCAGCTCCACCAGTCCATAGCTCTGGTGACCTTGGACAAGAGATTTAACTTCTCATAGCCCCAGTTTCCTCGTCTATAAAATGGGGGGAAATTAGAATACTCCCCACATAGAGTTATTATAAAGATTAACTGACAGCATACTTAGAAAATATGTAACATAATAAATGTTAGCTATTATTATCATCATCAACAGTAATTACAACAGTAACATAGAACACGTAAAAGCCAATACCAGTCACCATGTCACGGGTCATCTCTGCCCCAGGAAAAGACTAATTTTACTTTGCCTCTAGCCTCTTATTTTACATATTATAGAACTAGGCCTTGTCAGACTTCAAGTAAAACTGATGTGACTGGAGTTTTTATCATTCTAATTTTATTTTATTCTGTTTATACTGCACGCAGTGTTTCAACATACCTTTCTCTCTCCGTCTCTCTCTCTCTCTCTCACACACACACACACAAGTATGAATATAAGCATGTACATGGATGCATACTACACCAATACAAGCCAGCAGATATGCAGAGAGAAAATGAATGCTCATACCCCAGAATGAGAGGAACATAATTATTAACTTTATTTTGACAACTCTATTTGATGACACTCAATTAGGAATTGCATGGCAAAAATAAACTTTAAAATACTAAAAGCATGACCCATTGTATCTTTGTTCCTAAGGGCCCTTTAAAAGCTGAGGTTAAATTATAATCAGATGGCAAGAGGATAAGGACCTCACCTCAGGGCACTTCCTTGGGATAAATGGCCAGTTCTTGTCCATGTTGGAAGGAATTGTTGGCCCAAAGCACCATGGGGCCAGTGACCCCTTGCTGGTCATTAATCGTTACCGAATTCCCTGGAACCAAGGTCATTATCGCTAATATAAACTTAAATAAAAATTCCAGAGACATATGGATTTCTTTTAATAGTTGGCCTTATTTCTTTTGGTTTTTATAGGGCATTACTATAGAATTAATGTTCTATACATTAGCTCTGTAGTCGGTTTGTCTTAACACTTGATCCTGCTTAAAGTAAAGGTTTATTAGACATAAAATAAGAAATGAAGGAAAGCAAACGAAAAACAGGAAATCCTGGGAGGGACTATTCTGTACCTGGCGTTCTCAGAAAGTCATTATCCATAAGACTCACAAGTTTGTTTCCTTGGGGATGTATGAAATATCATTATGTTTACATGTAAAGATTTAAGAATTTCAATTTTAAAATATATATATATAGATAGATATAGATAAAGAATCTCGTTCCCTTCCTGGACACAGTTTTGTTTCTCAGTGTCTCATCTCCGCACATGACAAAAGAAAAAAATGTTTTTGAGATTTTTGTGAGATTCTAATTCACTTAAGGTTAAGGGATGCACACTGTATTCTCACACACAAGCACAGGGTACAAAGTGTATTATCTCATAGCTTCGTTCTAAAGATGCTCAGAGTTACTTGACCCTAAAGGGAACTATACACCCCCAGAAAGTACAGATACAAAGTAGAATATGCTGATACTTAACAACTATTTAATGAGCACCTTCTATGTAACAACTCAGTGTGTATCTTCATACATCAACACTGAGGCGGTTTCACCTGGAAGACAAGTCCGAACCAAAGGAATCTGGTTAGACAGCTCTGGATGCCACATAGGTAGCCTCTGCTGACAGCCCTTTGGGATTACTGTCTCACAGAGATGAATGTATTTGTCCATGTGCCTCACATTTTACAAGGCTTCAATTTGCTTTCTAGTGGGTCCCTTCTTCATCTTGTCCAAGTTATGCTACCAATAAATTTAAATACACCAACTCAATTAGCCTTGTAAGATACATCGCCTAATGACCTCATCCAATAGCCCCCGCCTTCAGGTAAGAGTCACTGCCTTATCTTCCTTCTTATTACCTAGCTGAAACCGGAGACCAAGTGATGAAGCAGGAGTGAAAGTTGGTTGAGAATATTGCTGGTTGTTCAATTGCGACTGTGAGGTTGCTGTTTACCGTACAGTACCTGCTACCCAAGCAAATGTTTAAGAATAGACTATTGTCCAATGTTAGATATCAGAGGTGGCCAGATTTATAGGAGTATAGAGGATTGAAATCATTGAAAGAGAGGGAACCTTCAAGGTCCTAAGTGTCCAATTCTCTCATTTTATAAGTGGGGAAACCGAAACCCAGAGAAGTTTAGAGACTTGCCGTGGCTCACGTATCTGAATAACGGTGGAGGCAGTATTAAAAACCAGGTCTCCTGTGTCCTAGTTCGGCATTCTACATCAGGTTGCTTCTCATTTCCATGATAAATGAAAAATCCACCGTCCGCATGAGTGATTTCACTTATCGGGCCTACAACAGAACCAAAGCATCCTCTCTCCTTCACGTAAGGATATTTATTCTCAAAGTTGGGTTCGTAGGAGGGAACAGTAACTTGAAGATTGAAAGTTAGCAAAGTAGTGCATTAACCTACACTGAATCTGTTGTATAATGAATTACTTCAGATCTTATGTTGGGAGTAAGGCAAGGGGCCAGAGGATGGCGAGAGAAAGAGGAATGAATCCATCGAATTGGTGGCGATTTGGAAAAAAGAAAGATTCTGACTGAATGCCATTCCCTTAACAGGTGAGTGCCTTGGAAGTACCTCGCGCTACCTGCAGGCAGTCCCCTCTCAGGGACATGGGCCACCGCTTCTTTCATACACTGGATGCTCCCTGAACAGGTAGTGAATAAATTAACATGCTGGCTTCTTTGTCTCTCCTCTTTGAGGTCAATGAAAGCAGGGGTGCCTGTCCTCATTGCCTCTGTGAACTGAAAACAATGGTTCTGAACAAGAACGTACCTTACTTATGAAACAATCTAGTATAGGTTTAGCAAAATTACCCTTTCTGAGTTCCGACATCAAAATATTTGGGGGCACAAGAAAATTCAGCTTGTTGAATGGTTTATAATAATTTGGGAAAAGGAAAAAGAAGAGAAAATACATACATTAGAAATTTCCTCCTTTTTTTAATGTAGGGCATTGGCCCCAAATAACCAGACAGTGGACGGAGGAGAGAATGACAGCGCTTGGCTCCGTTCGGTCGCATACTTGAACCAAGAAGGAGAGTCTGAAATTTTTTCATATCAGCCCAATCATAATTCAGAAGCTGAGATATTTGTTTCTTCCTCCTTCCCCCCACATCCCAGAAAAAGTACAAAATATTAAACGTCCTTCCTTCCCGCTTACCGGCCGAATGCCCCTCTGCCTTCTGGAATCACTCTCCGACAGTTCAGCTTGCGACTATGCCGGGGGCTCCTAAATTCTCCCAGCCCCGCACCTGTGACTTCTGCCACTCTGCAGCAGTTCACAGGTGTGACAAGCCTGCTCGGACTCTACTGGACACAAAGGCGATTTTAAGGAGGGGGACGGTCAATGTACTTTTCCCCCCTTTCACTATGATTTTGTCAGAATTATATTCTACAATGCCTCATTCCCTTTATTATTATTTCTGGAAAGGACAGTTTATTAAATTTGTTTAGGATTAAATACAAGATAATTGTTTTAAATTAGGACTTACTCTGAAACTTGCCAAGTTCAATATTTATATATGTCAGTGCCTTCCAGAGAAAGATAATAGTCAGAGACAACTGCTCGTGATGAAACGTCTAGAATAGAAAGAACTTTTATAAAATTCTGACTGGAGGATGACTATTGATGAAGTAGCTCTGATGAATACAAACAAAAATTATTTTTTTGTTGTTTGCACAGTGTTAGGACATCGCATGAACAAGCACAGTTACACATGATTGAAATATGTGAGCTTTTAAAAATAAATTTACACTTTACTGTGGGGTAGTCTGTAGCTTCCTCTTCCCCATGTTATAATCTCTTAAAAAAACAATTTAACATGTATGTGCAGTGTGTCATCCTGGGCCTTGTTGGAGCGATGGAGCTCACAGTTCCCTTGGGACAGAAAATCCAGGAAATACAACTTACACCTTTCCCGGAGGCTGACCTCGCACAGGTGACAGGAGAGCAGAGGAGGACCCAGATGGCCCAGAGCGGTAGCAGGAAAGCCACTAGAATCAGAGCCAGAGACTTGGCTTAAGGTCCTGGCTCTGAGGCTAATTAGATCTTTGGGCAACGTGACCAAGCTTCTCTGGACCTCAGCTTTCTCATCTGTAAAAGGAAGGGACCGTGCTGAAATTTCTGAGTGTCTATTCAGCTCAGATGAAAACCTGGTCTCTTCCTACAAGCACCTAGATTCCTCAGAAAACCTACCCTTGGGACATGGACAGGTTATTTCTTAGCTTCCTGGAGCTAAATTATTTATTCTCCATCTCCATGAAATGGGTACAAAAGCCCCTCTCTGTGTTGTCATGAGAACAAAAACAATGTAGGTCACGGAGCTTCCTAAATTGAAAAGAGCTGAACCCATATAAAATCTGTATTTTGTTCCCTCAAAGAGGTTGATGACTAATCAAATTAAAGTGCTAGCCTCCCCAAAATTCAGCCCATCTTTGTACAGATCAAGGGCTCTCAGCTAAAGAGACGAGACTAACAGCAGAATTCTAAGCGTCGGCCAGAGTTGAGTGGGAAAACCTTACCTATGTTCTTAAGAGCACCTCAAATATTCCTCATTGTTTATGAACCTGGCTGCTGAATCAAACCTCATTAGGACCCTTCTGGCGGAGCTCAGAGACTTGTCTAAACTACAAAAATCTCTAAATGGGGGGAAGAGTCAGTAAGTAAATGTTTCACTAATGAATAAAGATCCCACATTTCATTCCCGAAAGAAACCTCTCATTGTATTATATTAGGCCCATCGGTCGAGGCACAGAGCTAGTTTAATAAGCCATAAGGATGCGAAACCTTCACTGCGATGGGGGATACCTGCAAAGTCCCCTGCTGAAGGAGACCCTCGGGAGCATGCAGTCCACCCACGGCCCTGTCTTGAAACCAAACAGATGAAGCTATCTGCTAGAAAATCAAGATTCCCTTTCACTTTTCCACAATTGCAAAGTTGTTTGTGGGAGGCCCCGGGAATCATTTATAACTGAGAGAACAAGAGACGCTACCTTCAAACTCCAGTTTCAATAGGGCCCGAGCGCCTCCTGGAAACCCAGAGCTACAGCACCACTTGCTATGCCCAGAGAATATGAGCAACAGATAAAAGTAATCCAACCCAGAAGAAATAAGGGGCACTGTAGAGCGTGGCCCCATTTCTTTTTTTTTTTTTTTTTTTTTTTTTTTTTTTTTTTTTTTGTATTTTTCTGAAGCTGGAAACCGGGAGAGACAGTCAGATATACTCCCGCATGCGCCCCACCGGGATCCACCCGGCACGCCCACCAGGGGCGATGCTCTGCCCACCAGGGGGCGTCGCTCTGCCTCGACCAGAGCCACTCTAGCGCCTGGGGCAGAGGCCAAGGAGCCATCCCCAGCGCCCCAGCCATCTTTGCTCCAATGGAGCCTTGGCTGAGGGAGGGGAAGAGAGAGACAGAGAGGAAAGAGGGGGGGTGGAGAAGCAAATGGGCGCTTCTCCTATGTGCCCTGGCCGGAAATCGAACCCGGGTCCCCCGCACGCCAGGCCGATGCTCTACCGCTGAGCCAACCGGCCAAGGCCGGCCCATTTCTTAGTAACATACTGCCACAGCTTTTCCGTCTCTGTAATGTCTGTGTCCCTTAGAATTTCGATCCGTAATTCATACCCTTGTTTTAAATTCCCATCCTATGAAGAACAGCTGCCCATTTGTGTCAACAACTCTAGAACCAATCAGTTCTAGGGAAAGAACTGAAGTCGAGTTCTTTCTCCAACAATCAGGGGGCTGAATACCTGACTTGCATGAGTTGCTAGTTCTCAGGACCTCCCAATCGCCAGTGGTGGACATGCCAGGGACATGGCTGCTCCTACCTAGGTGGCCACCATTTCAGTCAGGCCCCCTTAAACAACCTTACTCCTAATTTCTACAGTATCTAAGTGACGACTGAAACCCAATGGGTGCTCAAAGATACAAATGAAAGCCTGCTCAAACCACCACATCTGGGAAACAAATTCCCAGGCAGTCTCCACAGAGAAGCAGAGAGAAAGAATAAGACTGAGAAGAGAAGCAGACACCTCATGTAAAACAGTCTCCTGAAATTCATCACACCAAATTCCCATGGCATCGCAAGGAATCAAACCTGAGTCTACCCTGGTTCTTTTGGGTTATGTCATTATTAAATGTTTCAGAAACATTTTTCAGCCCGTCTATCAGTAATTTCATGAAATAAAATGCTAACAATCTAAAAATAATGTTGAGAACCCCATGATTCAAAAGAAAATACTAGTAGGAAGCTAAACAGCACTCTAAAATAAAGAAAATGACTACTGTTCTGAGAATTATCAGGAAGAGCCCTGAAACACGAACACTGCCGCCCATATATAAGAAATTATTCAAGTATGCATTTGAGCAATTCTGCATTTTAATTTAACCCTTTGAAACATTAATCAAACCGTGGCTAATTATAGGAATTAAGGAATTAAACGATGGAATCTTCTAAAAGATATTATTTAAAAGGCAGTTTATACAATTACTTGTATAGATGTTTGCTTTAAAGAGGAAAACAGTTCTACTATAATGAAAAGGGTCTTAGAAAATTAAATTAACAAGGGGGGACCAGGCTGATATGAAACTAAATTAGCATCAAATGCAAATTACAGGGTACTTAATGGTAGAAACAGGTGCAGAGAAGAACCCTAAATGAGATAAATGAATAAAACATCCCTCTCCACAAATGTGGAAGCTGACACAAAGTCAATGATATGAATAATTCAGCAGCCTCCACACTGCTGTTGAGGTCAGTCTGCCTTGACCTTTGAAACAGGAAGTAAAATTCAGTTCAAATTTGAGTGACTGGAAATATAACAGTTATTTGTTTTTTATATTAAAAAAAACCACAATTTTTTTTAAATACAGATACAGGAAATATGCAATAGAATGACAATTTGAACTGAAGAGACATTACATAATCAAAGTAGTTGGTAAAATTTTTTTTAATTATTAAATAAAAATTTACTCAAACCATATTTCAACAAGAAAATCCTTAAAATAAAGACAAGTATATATACCATACAGTGCTCAGCTTATTGATCAAACTTCCTGTGAGAAAAAATTTCTAAATTTTTACCCTTTCCTCAAATTATTTTATTTTGTTGATGTCAATGTAAAAAGAAGCATGTTACAATTTAAAAAAAATAACCATACATTTGTATTAATAAGGCAAAGTAATCTCTCACCTTTGTAAGACAAAATTTGGTTAAATTAGATTTTTTAAAAATCTTTATGAAGCTTTTTTCTAATCCTTCAAACCCTGATTTAATAAATGTTGTAGCCCCCAAATTAGTTGATCTTATAAAAATGCAACCCAGGTTCTAAAAGCACACCATTCCCAAAACTAAATGTCTACCGTGGTTTTATGTGTCTTTTATGATTTTTTTTCCCCTTCTTTGCATGCTTCAGAAATATTTTATACAGTCAACCAGGGAAAGTGCCTCCCTCACTTCAAATTGAATTTGGTGCTGCTCAAGATTAACATGGTGTGGCAACAAACCGATTTCTATGAGCTAGGAAGACAGCAAAACACGCATGGTGTATCACCCGCATCCTTAGTTTACAGAATGGCATAAAAAGATGTTTCATAATAGTAGTTATCTCTGTCCTCCAATTGGTTCCACTAAGGGGACCCAACACTTGGCTATCTACTTTTCATCTATCTACTGTGCTTGTCAGATAAAAGATTATGTTGAAAGATGAGCTTAATTTTATTTTGTGGATTTGGAGAGGGTTAAAGCTACACACACACACACACACACACACACACACCAGCCATCCAGGAGAGAGCAGTGGCAAAGTAGGTCTACGATATAATTACCACAGGGACAAGTTTGAGAAATGTTCCTTATAAACCCAAGTGTTTGGCAGAGGCAAAATTGAAGAGGCAAGGTATGCGTTTTCAGGTTGTTGTTTTTTTTTAATTATTATTATCATCGTATCAGCTAAATCACTCCTCACTCAACATTTAATAAAGGGTGATAGACCAAACACTGCTGATTTGGGGCTTGGCGTAATGACTGACCTGAGCGAAGGTTTGTGTACAGAGTGGCTCCCCATTAAATAGGGCTCTGTGGAGCCAGCTGGTTCTCATTTTGAAACAACCGGTTTCTCTATCCTCAAGTGCTAAAGAAAATAATCCCCGCGATCTATGACTACACACTTTCACAGAGGCAGCAATGAGAGTTTGATTGTGGAGATAATTAAAGTCATTCCTGGAACTTCCAAGAAAGAAAAAAAAAAAAAAAAAAAAAAGGAAGGGGGGAAGAGGTGGGGTCGAAAAAAAGAATCGTCAATGATCGAGTTTAAAATTAAACTATGACAAATCATTCTGAGTGCAGAAGAGGGAGGAGGAGCCCCCACCCTTCACGGAATTCAGCCGAACCAGCTCTGGTTTCTTCCCCACGGGGGGAGTGAGGGGGCCACTCCAGGGGGAGGCCAGAGATGCCATCAGTCAGGGCCACGGCACCCTCGTGTCTGGCTTGGACTCCCATGTCCAGTTCAGAGGTTGAGGAATAGAAACACAGGCTGAGAAAGTCCTTGTCACTGATGACGCATCACAATGAGGTTGTTTTTGGGGGGTTTTTTTAAGTTTCAATCTGGAATAAAATTGCCAAGGAGGAATGTATATGGATTCTTTAACAGATAGGCATTCCGGCAGATCTGAAACACTGAGGCTTTTATAATATTAAGAAAAAAGCAAAGATGATGTGAAACCTTCCAAGGCACGGGTTTTTTGCCTTTGTTTTAAATGCTATCCTGTGTTCAAATAGCCTGAATGACATTTGGCTAAACCTGGGTGCCCTGCACCCCTGCAGCTTTCATGGACTTTGAGGGGGGGAAAATGAAAATATGAGTCATGTGCCTTACTGCACTATCTACCTTTAACGGGAAGAAGAGATGGGCTCCATGAGGATGATCTGGGACCTCTCAACCTGATTAGTTCAGCACATTGCCCCCGTGGATGACACCATATCTGTAAAACGAGGGAGAAGTTCCTTCCTTGAGCAGAGGCAGGAAGCCCCTTAAGCCACAGAGGCAGCCTATCACACGCCAGCGGCCTCTGCTCCTCCGCCCCTTTCCCAGCTGGAAGGTCAGAGAGACCAGCAGACTCGGAGCCTGATTGGATTTCGTGTCCTGAGGACAGGAGGCAAGCTCCCGTCTGCCCAGGTGGCCTTGGAGAAGGCTGGGAAAAGGGATGCCCTGTGGGCAACTTCAAGCCCCTTTTTTTCAGAGTCAACCAGGCACATGATGGGATTGGGGTGTGGGGTGGGGGGGTGGAGGGGAAGGAACAGAGAGAGAGAGAGAGAGAGAGAGAGAATATTCATTAACCCTTCAATCACCAGAGTAGCATGCCAATATTATACCTCCCTGAAAGAAAATAAATGAATTTTTAGGTCTTCTAACATTATATAAAACAAAGGCACCACGGAAACATGTTACCCTCAAGCTGACTTCCCATTTGATGTAAGAAGGGAAGAGCACCGAGTTGCCATGCAAAAACATAAAGCTTTCACCAAACTCTCGGAAATCTGCTTGTTTGCAAAGGTGGCTACATACGTGTATGTGTGTCTATTTTTTTAATTCACGTCATCCTGAGTAATAGACATACTAGTTACCAGAATATATTCTCGAAAATGTGCTTTGTGAGAATGTCAACAGCAGGGTTTTTCCCTTACTTGTCTGTTCTGTGATTTACTTGATCAATTAAACAGTTAGGCAACGAGGGGATTTGCATGGTAATCGTGTGAAGATGAACATTTTTAAGCATAATAAATTTAACATTTTGTCTTCCATTTTGCTGTTCCTCCTCATTCTTTAATGACAGTGCCGTCTCACTTTATTGTGGAGTTATAACAAGCCTGTCTTTACGCAGAGAGATGAGACCACCAGATTCAATAAACTGCATCTCTGGCTTCTTTCATTCTTTCCTCCATTTCACAGAAACACACGCTAAGCACCTCTTGCACAGGAGCGAGGCCCCGGGCTGCCTGCTGGGGATTCAACAGCGAGTGGCCACACATACGGCTGCTCTCTGGGGCTCACAGTCTACCCCCTGAAGAGTTTATCTGCCTTGGTAATACCAGAGGGAACTAAAACTGGCATTTCATAGCTGGGGAGAGTCTTAGAGCTCTCTCCATTCCAGCTCTCCTTTAAAAAATAATATTGTCACCTTCTACTGAATATGATTTATGTGCTAGGCATTGTGCTAAGTGCCCTCCACACATTATCTCGCCACAACCCTATAAAGGAGGAACTTCGTCTCTTATCCCGGTGTTACAGATGAAGAAACTGGGGCTTAAGGAAGTTAAATGATCTGCCCTCAGCCCCACAGTTAACACTGGAAGAGCTAGGATTTGACCCGAGGTGGTCTGACTCCACAGCCTGTGGTCTTAACCAGTGTGTAAACTCTGCCTTGAAGGAGCGCAAGAAAGCCATGAGTTTGTCCAAGTTCAATACCACTGAGTAAGAGCGAACAGCCCAGGGATATTTTTCCTCTGTATTATGATCCCTACTTAAAATAGCATTCCTCTATTTTGTTTTAATTAATACGTTCTTTGTTTAGCCTTACTATTCTGACTTATTTTTTTCCCCGACTCTGAGGCACTGAAAGCTCCCTGAGGTCAGAAACCACGTGTCTTATTTACTGTTACATCACCAACCCTGGAAACAGTGCATGGCGTATAGTAGGAGACCAATAAATATGAAAAGGAAAAAAAAAATGAGTGACTCCTCATCCAAGAGACTTAACTACCATGATAAACTTTGGTGAGTTAGTTTCACTTGTAAGGAAGTTCCATGGTGGCACTGGCCACATGGCTCAGTGAATAAAGCATCATCCTGGAGGACCAAGGTCACAGGTTCAATCCCTGGTCAGGGTACGTAGAAGAAGCAATCAATGAGTACACAACTAAATGAAACTAAGTGGAACAATGACATGATGTCCCTCTCTCTCTCTCTCTTTCTCTCTCAATCACTCAATGGACAAATTTTTTTTTTTTAAAAAAGTCCCATGGTAATGATCACATTAATAACAATAATTCACATGGAATATATTATATTCAAATTGCAAGACTACCTAATGTGCCAAGCCCAGCAATAGGTATTTTAACCTTTGCAACTCTTTAAAATAGAAATGGTTTTTGCCATTTTAAAGATGGGAAAGAAAACTGAGTCTCCTGAGGCCCAGGTACTAGTAAGTAGCAGTGGTAGGATTTGATCCCTCAGCCAATGGACTCCAAAAAAATCTATGCCTTTTCTAGAACATTCTGCCTTCTCCCAGACATCTCATTGGAAAAAGCGGGAGAGTGCCTGCTTTCCCCACATGAAAACACCATGGTTGACTCACCAAATGAAATGAGGACATGAGAACTCAAACACTGCTCTAGCAATGGGTATGACAACTTCTAAGTCGTACATGGAAAGGATGAACTATGGATACCAAGAAAAATAAATGAAACTGTATGCAATGCTGAAAACAGTAAACTGTTTTTTTTTACTGAGCAACTGAGGAAGGAAAAAAAAAATCAGGCTGGGAACTAGGAAGTGAAGTCACTTTGCAAGTATCATTCAGATGTAAGTTACTATGGATTCACAAAGGGTAGAGATTTTGTGTTTGTTTTAAGGTGGTCATAGGCCAGGATTCTGATGCCGGTCAGAGAACTTCTGCATGGTCAGAACTTGTGCACCTGTAGCCACAGAAAGGAGGAGTCAATATTTTAAAAGATATTCTGAGGTTAGAACCTGGCTTTAAGAGAATACCAAGATCATGCAGAAAACCATGAATTTTCTACACTGCAATAGCTCCAGAGATAAGCAGGTTAATGCTTAACCAACTTTATTTTCTAAAAATTCTTTGATAAATAAAAAAGAAACTTCTCATTTTTTATCTTTGATTTTGTCTTTGGTGTGTGTGTGTGTGTTTACATGTGAGAGTAACCAAACCTGATGTAGGTCCAAGATTCTTCAAACTACCTCTTCATTTTGTGAGGGACTTCAATCAATAGCACATTCAAGACTATTAAAAACTATATTGGTGCTCGCTTCGGCAGCACATATACTAAAATTGGAATGATACAGAGAAGATTAGCATGGCCCCTGTGCAAGGATGACATGCAAATAAAAAAAAAAAACGATATTGTCATATATTACCAATAGATCAGAATACTAATGAGAAGCATATCAAAAATTGACGGAAATCTCAATAGTTTATCTTTCAAACAATAATAAGTAAGTTGCACGGAACATGATTGTCAGATCTTCAGATTGAGTAAAAAAAATTAAAAATAAAAAGGCTTTAGTCGAATCATGGTTTCTTTGGCAAGGTAGATAAGGGAACCTCTGACCCCGAGTAGTTATTACCACACCTTTACATGAACCAAAATTCAAAAATCTTATCAAAACCCTACACAATATGGATAGTAACCATGTCCAGCTTAAAAACGCACAGGCGCCATGTGATTCTCATTTTCTCTTTTTTTTCCCCCCCTGCCCTGGACCTGAAAGTGTTAAAGAAAACAATAGGAGAACAAGTAAGTGTACAGGGTAGGATTTACTGGCATTTACTTTTAATCTATGGCCCTTCACTCTGTAGCTTATCGGGCCTCTGTCAGTCCCTTTTGCTCCTTTATATTTCATGAGGAGCCCCCCATGCTGCTACTGAGAGACAGAGCCCAAGTGTCTATAAGCTTTTTGTCAGGTAAAAAGAGAAGAAAAAGGAAAGGAACAAGAGGAAAAGCAAAGCTAAGAGGCATCTATTAGATGTCACTAGGCTTTTGTATTCATGTCAATGATTCAGGATTAGAGTATTTGAAATAATCTTATTGAGAGGAATCAAAAGGGCCACCGAGGGAGAGGAGGCTCTGTAGCATATGGCAAAGGCACGAACAATATCTTATTAAAGATGTGTTGGCTAACACTATTACTTTATATTATATTACCAAACTATTGTGCCTCCCACAGTTAGCGGGACGGTATAGTTACCGAGGGCCGTTTTGGAGGTTATCGTGGGGGACCGCGCTGTATCATTTGCCAGCTTGTCTTAGTGAAGCCATGACAAGTAGGGTTTGGAGGCAAGTTTGGAAATGGAACCAAGCACTTCACCTTGAAAAACAAAAATCCCCAAAGCACACAGAAGACCACTCTGTTCCTATGCGAAGTGGCGTATATATACGTTACGTGAATCGAACGCCAACAGCCTTCTCTCCCTCAAAATCAGTTTCATTAAGTGTACATCATTTGCCATATATGACCCCTACCTCCCAGGGAATTATGCAGTTTTGCTGTTTTACATTTTGTTTTGGGTTTAGTGGGGTTTTTGGGGGGGTTATTTTTTTTTGGGGGGGGGGGGTTGGCTTGACTCTCCTTCCCATAAAGAAAACACACACACACACACACACACACAGAAACACAGAACTTCACACTTTAGCAGGATTAAGGCAATTAAAATTCTATTACAATAAGTACTGTAACGTTAAAACCTTCCTTTGCTTCCGGACAAAGGCTTGTAACTGGAGAAAGAGTTTGGGAGGGAGATTTATCTTCATCTACCCACACCTTTAAAGGCAGCAAGCAGCCAAAGACAAACCTGTACTGTTCACCATATTTCATTGATTGCAATTGGAGTATTTAGGTCACTTTTATATTGTCCTGGACAGTATATAGTTACACAGTTTGTATAGGGAGGGATGGGCTGAGGGTGGGGGAGGGAAGGAAGAATTCGTTGTCTATTTCAAATAGTACCTCACATTTAAAATGATCAAAATACCATCTCTTGATCTGTAGGAACCTCAAAATAGAGTTGTTGTTGTTTTTAATCTGGTCAATTTTTATTAAAGAGTTTGGTCAGGTTCTGGCAGTAGGAGAAACAAAGGAAATTCATCAATGAAGAGTTTCAGTCAAGACGGTTTCTCCCCCCCCCCCCCCCAATCTAAGCAACTTCTTTCAGAAAAGTAAAAGCATAGTTAATGCAGTGATATAGTCTCATCACAAACTGACGGTGCGAAGTTGCTAGATGATACACCGGGGACTTTGTACTGCTTTTCTGTATTTTTTTTTTCTTGAACCATTACAAAAGTAAAGTTATGATGACATGGAGGGAAAAAAACACCATGAACTGACACCCGAACCAGTTACACATATACACGGCTGATTCTCTGAATCTCCCTTAAATATATTTCTTGGAAGTTGCTGCCATTGTTTCCTTTACAGGAAAACCACTGTTGTTCATTATACAGCGTCTGCAGTAGTATTATGCCGTGTGAAACTACTTTGCATTATGATATATTGTCAGCATATCTGAAGTGCATTTTAATGTATCCTGGTTGTATATTTGGGAATAGCTGATAGCAAATGGGATACAGACTGCTATTAGCTTATTGTATTTGTTATTTTCTTATCACGGCAGCAAACGGCAGAAAAATGTACAGGGTTCATCTCATATTCAGAATGGTATTATCTGATATGTGATAAAATTTAGAATGATGCTCTCTCACATAAGTCTCATTCCTAATAATCGCATGTGAATTCCCCACTGAGAAAACAAATGTTTAAATACACTACAGTGAATAAACAACTGTAAATTCATGCTCGGTGTCGACACTTGCGTGTCACTTTGGGGAGAAATGTAACCCCCAAACCAACCAAGAGGAGAGCGATTATCCTGCCTGGAGCAATTTTAAAAGGTGAAGTCCTCCTCCTTTTATGTTAAGCCAGCAGTCAAGGTTAGGAAATCAGGTGGTATAAAGGTCTATTCTCTAAGAAATACATGAACACTTCTGGTTTTTCATGCACCAGACAGTCATTTCTCTATTTTACAGAGGAATTATCTTTAGGAGTTGGTCCTTCTAAAAACTAGATAAAAACCAAAATATTAAGAGTTGAAAGGTCAGTGAAATTAAGCCAAGAAACTCTGTCTTAAAAGCCTCCTTTGCAACTTCAATAAAAGTACATGTTTATGTTCCTGTTAGTGGAGGACTTTATTTTTACAGAAGATTAAAAAAAATGTTAATAAAGTTGGGGATTTATATTTGTTGATAAAAGAAGGAAGTCATTTATTGTTGAAGGGCTCAGATGCCTTCACAATCTTATGATTTTGAGTTTAGGAATTAGAACACACCCCCTACCTCGTTCAATAGTGGGGGGGAAAAACTCACACAATTACATCCTAATTCTAAAGTTTTACTATTACTTTCCTATTATACAAATGAACATGCATGTTATATAAATACATTGGGATCAACTAAACAAGAAATTACCTTGGTGATGAGATAACATTGTACTTTTCTGAAAAGTCACATCATTGCATTTATATCTCTTAGATGAAGAATAGATCTTAAATAAAATTGTTTTTTTGAACAACCCTGACATGGTTAAGCTTTTCTACTCGTATAATATATATCATGTAAAATCAACAGGTAAGAGAAGCATTCTAATATTTTCACTCCTGAACATTCTATTGCAGCCAAGAATCATAAAACAAAGCCAATTAATGCCACCTAAATGAAAGTGATCTAGATATGAAAGACCTTTTAAAATACTGGGGGGAAAAAAGATATGCTTTTTTTTTTTCTGTTTAGGAGACACTTAAGTAGAAGAATAGTAATTCCAAACAGGCTAGGTTTCTCATGTTGGGAAGTGTGTGTGTGTGTGTGTGTGTGTGTGTGTGTGTGTGTGTGTGTGTGTTGCATGCATCCACATTACAAGCTAATAAAGGACTGGACTCATTTATTTTTCTCCTTTACTTCATGGTCTAACTATTCATCAGTCACACTGACCCTAAATTGAAAAACCAAACAAATAAATATTGAGTCAACCCCTGTCCTGCTCCACTGAAATAAGTGCCACAAATCGGGCAAGAAACTTTAGGGCTCTTTGTGGAAGGAATCCTACAGCATAATTTGGAGAAAGAAATGTTTTTTGTAAGACCATCTATATTCATCCACGTCATTGCTCAAAGAAGAGTTTCGTGAGTCAAGGGTAGGAAAATAAAGAGTTCTGTGAAGCAAATCGAGAATGGATGGTGACGCTAACTAGATATAGAATAGCATTCTGCACATTTTATATATTCAGTTCAAGCATTTATAAAGAAGTTTTCACCTAGAAAATGGAAGCTATTTTTTATAGATTCAGAAAAACTGGGTTCCCAATTCAGACTACCCTATGTGACTTTTGTCATTATCATCTTTTCTGATTCTACCAAAGTAAACCTAATTAAGAACCTCCCTCATTAGTCTTCTAGAAAAATTAGCACAGCTTATGCTAATTACTCCTGCAAAATTTAATAAACTCGTTGAAATGGGAATAGTCTAATGAGGTTTTATTTATTGAACTAAGATAACTCCAAGGAAAAAGGTTAGGACACAAGGATATCCAATGTGGTAATAAAACTACAATTTATTCAATTTCTAAACACGAATTTTATTGCAAACCTTTTAAATTCAAATATGAGTTACTGTGTGAATATGTTAAATCAATCTCCACCTTAATTCAATAACTGCAAGTCATTTTTTGCTTTTTACTTTAACAATAATTACTACACATAGCCCTTTACCTCGACAATAATGAAATTTGCTGTTATTAGTTCCTGGTCATCAGCTATTAAACATAATACAGTTGACTTTTTCCATATCTACGCAGCCCAAATACCTGGATCACTGGGCACAGCCTGGGTTTTATAATTTTTAATCAAGCCATTTGGCATCAGGCAGAAATATAACCTGGCAGTCTACTCCAGATGCACACACAGTCCCTACATTTGCAGGAATTTTCCAACAAACTTTTTGGAAGTGACTCGACAAATTGTCACAATTGTAAAAAGAGTCATTTTTCTTACTTTGTTGCGTGCTAGTATAAAACAATGAAGTAGAAATCCATTTTCTAAATCACAGTGTGCTACTGCTGATTTTGTTAATTCCATGTGTTTTGGGTTTGTTTGTTTTTTGGATAGACTATGCCAAGCTGGTGTCCCCAAATCACTGGCAGCAAATAATACAGCCAAAATGCAACATAGAAACAGCTTACCCTGCACTGTTGCCGTATGACCAGAAAGCCGGTTCTCTCTGCCCTATAAATAGTTTTCCTGAATAACCACTGCTAAAAAGTCTTATTTTAGCAGTGTTCTTCCAACATCCGAAGGACAAGCAAAAGGAGCTAAAAATTATTGGTGCCCAAAAGGTAAGTGCGTATTAAAACTAGCACAACGATTACCTAGACCCTCAGTTCTGTAATTACATATTGTACGCATCTTGTACAAACAGTTACTACTGCTACTGAATGCAGGTCCCGTAACCTATTTTTACAAAATATTCAGGGATGCTCAGCCATAAATCTGAAAACAAATCAAACCCTAAGCATGTTACACAGATATTATGCAATCAGTAATACAGAATCAAATTGGAAACTATGAGAGTCAAACACGGTTGCCTCCATCTTTTTTTTCTTTTGCAGCAATGTTACAGAATTGAAAAATCTTTCCTATTTTGCCCTTCCCTCTCTAAGTTCTTTTCTTCTTGTTATTCTCTCTCATCGTTAAAAATGGAAGTGTCACATATCAGCATGGACAAGACTGGAGCTTTGAAAACCACTGGCAGACTGGAGGACAAATAAATTCTGAAAACTCAGATGCAAATAAGAATAGCTCGATGAGGTTTTGCATATCAGCTGGCTTCACTGCTTAAAAAGACAGTTCACGGGAGACAGTGGCCGCCACCAGGAAACAAAACATACGTTGGGGCTTGTGCAGACGCACTGGATTTCAGATGTTTTTAAAATTCTCCTCTCTTTACAGAGACCAACATTGGCTACACACTGTGTTCTACTTTGTCAAACCCAAAAGGAAAAAAAAAAATAAAAAATAAAAAGGGATAAATGTCGTGAATAATATCTCAAAAGCCACCAACAGTATAAAGTGCATACTTATTTTGCCTAAATTGTTTGAACTACCCCAGCCAAGAAAAGGTTTTAAGTACCCTACTGGGACAGATGCAAAGCGGCAACAATAGAAGCCACACTAATGCAATCCAGGTAACACAATCCTGTTTCAAAAACACGGGCCGGGCTAATTACAGCGCTGCTGAGTCAAGTTTCTTATGCCATCGCAACCCACAGGAACAGGTCAAAATCAAATGTTATTCAAACCACAGTCCTATCAACCTTCTATATCAGAGTCACGGCTTAAAACCAAACGAAGAACTTAAAAGCTTAACCCATTCACAAGCAAAAAAAAAAAAAAAGTGTTTTTGTTGAGGGTGGCAAGCTAAGGTTCTTGTCATCATCTAAACCAAAAGGAACTGTGTACGGGAACAAAATGCTTCTCGTTTCGAAAGTTTGGGGGACGGTTTGGGCTGGTCCTCTGATCAGAACACTTTCCTTTTGAATGGATGAGTAAGGAAAAGTCGCTTGCAATAACAAGTGGCATTTTAAAGAGGCATATTTAATATGAAACAAACAGCATAAAGATTATTATACTTTTTTTTTTATCTTATTTGAAGATTTTCCCTCCCATTGCAGGGAGGGAAAAAATCTGATGTGAATGGCAGGCCTGCTCTCACAGATGAGCTACAGGCGGTCCACATCCTCACTACATGGTAATTATTTACCTGGGTTAACTCTGAATCAGGTATATTAATAGTTATTACTGATCAGGCAAAAGTGTATGTTGTTAGTAAATACTAGTTGCGAGATATTTAATTAAAATATCTGGTTGAAATGCAATCTTTAGAAAGCCGCTTGGCAATCAAAATTGGGCTGAAGCCTGAAGAAGCCCAGAAGGCAAAACCAACCATGTTTTTTCATAAATGATGAAGAAGCAAACACTTTTCAGGGTAACTGAAAAATGATAAAGCAGGTCCCTAAAAAATAAAGAATTGCGAAGACAGGTAAGGGGGTGGGGCACATTTGTCAAAAATGAACATCACTAAACTCCAAAAGGGACTTTGGTTCAGCTGTAGGTTTCTTTGACGAGGGAGTCAGTCTGTCTTCCTTGCAAGACTCCCTCCCAGCGCGTGGAGGGTGCTAGCCCTTTTCTTGGCTGACAACTGACAGTATCTATAAACCTTCCAGACCATTTAACTCGCAATGAGTAGTGCTATGTAACAAATGGTTTATCATACATGTTCCCATACAATGAATTTCAATAATTAAAATGTAAAGTGAATATTTGGAATGCGACTTTGTATAATATGTGCACACACTGACTTGGAATCACACCAAACAACTAAAACAGATTTATTGCTCTACAGTGATTTACTTGGTCATGTCAGATTAGTAATATAGATCTGTTTAAAAAAACATGATAATTAAGACAAGCAGGGTAAATTAATCAGCTTACAATACAGTATGAGCTCCAATCAAACCCAGGAAATAACAGTAGAAAAATCTTGGTTCACAGATCTCTTTAAAACTGCTTTTTTATGCATAAATAAAACCTTAAAATGTAGATGGATTACATCCAACAGAACTACTGTAGCTAAAAGTGATAATGATTCAAACATTTTTCAAATAAAAGTTAAATATTTATAAGCACCCAACCACATTTCATAAATCACAAACTATTATTATTTTATTTCTGAAGCTTCCTGGCACAGCATGAGGACTGAGCCACAGAAAGTCAAGAGAGGGAAAAAAAAGAAAATATTCCTTGAGGAGCGTGAATCAGACACAAAACCAGAGCAATGCAAGAAAACGGGCCTCCAAAGAACATTCCATATGGCTTTCCCAGGAATCGCAATAGCTCGGCGCAGATGAAGTCATGACCAACAGGCAAATTTCGGCCACATGCATTTCCAACCCTCGCCCGTGAGCAACACAAGGCAGGTGTTTCATTATAATGAGGAATAAGAATTCAGTGAAAGTAGAGTGGTCCCTACCTGTCAATTATCACTGGATCTGAGGGAGTCTCATTTCGGTTGCCACAGCTTTTCTTGTCACAACAGCGGCTAGGGGAGCAAAAGCGAAAGGATTTAGTACAATCATTACATGGTAAAATCATCATTTAGGCAGACAGAAGGTTCAAATTGCTGGGTTGCAAATGCTAGAATTACCACAAAGCCATACCTGGCAATCAACGGATCCCAGGGACAGAAAATTCTATTTGGGTCACCTATGGGTTAATGGCCAGGCTTAACCTCTCCCTGGCACAAAGGAGGAGAGAGAAAAGGAGACTCTCCCGGAGCCAGGACTGCCAGCCCTTACATGGGGTCTTCCTATCACTGCCCGCAGCATTGGGAGAGTTCCCTGTGAAATGCATTATTATAACATCTACCCAATGAGAACAGTCAGGGTTGTGGGTGGCTCAAACGTTCTTCCCTCAAGATCACACTAATTGTGTGGAACGTGTCAATAATGAGGTATGAGTGATTTCTCCTCCTCCAGTCATTTTGTGTTAAGTGGATTCCTTTTTCTTCTCCTTTCTCTTTTATGGGAGACATTTTCTTCAACCACAGGCTTTCCAGAATCCTAAAAGCTCTACAGGTTAGCTTTTGAACCATCTGCACTGAGAATAAAAATATTCACACAATAATTAAGACAAACAAGAAACAAGATAAGGGGAAGTAGAAATCTGCATGTCCTCTGGCTTTGGGGCCCTGAGCTGGCCACTGCGTAAGTGATCTGGAAAAACTATGGACAGTTGATCTGAAGGTTAGCAGAGCACTGACAGTAGAAGCTCTTCGTTAGGTCAGGAAAAACAGCCATGGGCAGAAAAAGCACCCACTATCAGATTCCACCCCAGCTGTGACCTTATGTCTGTCACCTTTTTTTTTTTAACTGAGATGCTTCTAAAGGGTAAAAAATGATAGTTTTTTAAAGTTATTCATGGTCAATGGAAAGCTATCCATCTGAGACTTATTTGCAAATAAAAACATGTATCCACTGGGCAGTCTGCATTCAGGGGCACATTAGAAAAGCACATATCTGATCAGTCAAGGAGGTGAGGAAGTGATCTAAGGGTTATACACACCAGGCCCCACAAATAATACGCACTTACCCAGGCACATGTGTGTAAACACACACGCACTCGACTTAGTGAATCGTAGAGTGGCGGAGAGAACCAGACATTGAACTTCACTTCCAGGACCCAGAAATATGTTCCTACATAGGGCATCTTTCACCAAAGTTGGGAATTCTCTCTCCAGGCTGTAACTATATCCCTGAGAAGAGAATCAGCTTCCAAGTTTGGTGCTAATTCTGTTTATCTCTCATACGTTCAGAAAGCAAGAGTAAGAATTGCATCTCCCTTGTCAAACAAAGCCCCAACTGAATACCACGCTATCACCTATATAGCCTTTGCCTTTCTGATTCTGAGGGAAATACGTCCTCTAGGCCTGAGTTAAGCTGATTTCAGGGGCAAGAAAGTCCAAAGTGTCCCAATGATTGAGAGACCCATGAAGGAACAAGAAATGAGAACTACAGTAGTTGGGATGCATGCAAAACATAATTTAAAAACTCAACTCCATCTCTGAACGCTGATCCTCTACTCCTACATTTCAAGGGCAGAAGAGCATAGAGGTTAAGAACACTGGTTCTGGAGTTGGACAGAGCTCCCTAAGTCACCATGAGCAAGGTAGTCCCCCTCACAGAGTCTAAGTTTCCTCATTTGTAACATGGAGCCATTGTCGTGCCCACCTCTAATTGAGAGGGTACAGAGTCAATGCAATAAGGGTGTAAAGACGGGCTCCGAGACTGAGCCTACTGGCGCTCCAGGAAGGGCAGGGTCATGGTCACTCCCGGCCCCTGCCTCCTTTGGCCTCCTCCTCCTCATCCACATCTGAGCAAGGCTGCCCTGTGCTCTGCAGAGGCAACAAGTCTCAGAAAGCAGCCCATCGACACAGCCCAAGACCCCCTCTACCCAGGGAGAAAACCAATGGATTGGAAGACCTATTTCTTTTTCAAAATAGTGAGTGGGCAGTGCAAGTCCCCAGTGGTGGCATCCTCACCAAGGTCCTGCCCAGACTAAAGCTCGCCAGGGACTCTCCAACTTTTATAATGGAAGTTGTGGAGTCGAATCTACATCTCAAGTTTGTCTGACTCTCTCCCTCCCTCCCTCTGCTACCCCCCCCCCCCCCGGTCCTAGCCACTTGCGTCTTTTTGGATTCGTCCGATGGCCTCCCACCTGGCCTCACTGCCTTCACTCTTTACTCTCTGCAACAGCCTGAGTGATCTTTTCAAAGTATTAATAGGACTGTGTCACTTCACTGCCTGAGACCTTTTAATGCCTTCCCATCGCATGTAGAATGAATCTATGGCATGACATGATGCCACACCACCTCCCAATCTCCTGTCACCTCCTCCACTTTCCCAGTCTGCAGCCCCACTGGCCAATTCCAATCTCTCTGATGTGTCCTGTCCAGCCTGACCCCCAGCCCAGGCCAAAGCAGGCCTCCCACCTGCTCTGTCTCCTCTGGCCCCTCCCTAGTCAGTCAGTCCCTGGTCCCCCTGCAGAACTCAGCCTCTAGGCCCTTTCCTGCAGGGCTGGCCCCGACACCTGCCCTTAATCAAAGTTAGGTTTCTGCTGGTTTTATCTTTCAGGGCACTTGACACAATGCAAACTCCATTCTTACATATATATTTATGTCAATTTTTTTGTTGCTATCTTTCCCTTTCCCCGTATCCTTCATAAAGGAAGAGATTGTCAATTTTATTTACCTAAAGAGTAGCATAAGGCCTAGAACAGAGAACTCAAATATTGGATTGATTGATTGATTCACTCTAAGAATGAATAGAATGTATTGGGGGAAAGGGATAAATACAATCCAAAAAATAGAAAGGTGACAAAGAAAACCAAGCTGACCCTCTGGGCAGACGCTGATAATGAAGGGAAGTGTAGTCTCCCTCCCCACCTCCATCCTCACTCATACAGCTAACCACCTCCCCCAAGCGAGTACCACACTAGGCCAGAGATTGGTCCTTTGACTTAAGCACTGTCCCTACCTCCTTAAAATAAAAATGCCTTTGAGAGAGGGCAGAGGAATTGAAGAACAGCATAAATGAGAACCACCCCCACCCCGTGCTGTGCCCCTAAGGACCAGGCAGATTTGAAGAACAGAAGTGCAGAAGGAAAGAGAGAATGAATAGGAATAAAATAGGGGAATGAACGAAAGAGAAAACGGAATCAAGGGGCTGCTGGAGGTCACTTAACACAAATTTAAAAAAAAAAAAAAACTTTAGTTGAAGGGTGGAAAATAGCCCACAGGTTCCTGTCTCGCAGGTCATGTCACTGCATCACACGGCATTCCCAAAGCGAGATACTTGGGCTCCGCTCTGCACCGGGGGTGGTGACAAAAAGTGTCTACGGCATGAGCCCACTTTAAATAAATGTGTGTGTGTGTGTACATGCAGTATATGCAGGTATATGTATATATGGAATTCTGCGCAGCATTAAAAATAAATGAAGGTGGGTTTTTACTCACGACCATGAAAATAAGTTTACATTATGTGGTGATTGGAGAAAACCAAGTTGCAAAATATGTATGGTATGGTCCTATTTCTGGGATAAAAATGTGAGAGAGAGAAAGAGAGGGAGGGAGGATAGGAGGATTTGTCACAAGCACGGCTCACAGCCTCTCTTCACGCATCTCTGCACGACGTGACTGCCTTAGGAAGGCCTGCCTGGACCCCGAGCACCGGAGCTCTCGGCCCCTTAACCTGTTTCACTTTTCTTCCTGAGCCTCGCCACATTATACTTCATGCTGGTCTTCTTTTTCATTGTCTGACTCTCACACTAGAACCTAAACCCCACAAGGACAGCAGCTTAAGATTTTTTTTTTTTTTTTTTTGTATTTTTCTGAAGTTGGAAATGGAGAGGTAGTCAGACAGAATCCCGCATGCGCCCGACCGGGATCCACCCGGCACGCGCACCAGGGGGCGATGTTCTGCCCCTCTGGGGCACTGCTCTGTTGCAACCAGAGCCATTCTAGCGCCTGAGGCAGAGGCCATAGAGCCATCCTCAGTGCCCAGCCAACTTTGCTCCAATGGAGCCTTGGCTGCGGGAGAGGAAGAGAGAGACAGAGAGGAAGGAGAGGGGGAGGGGTGGAGAAGCAGATGGGCACTTCTCCTGTGTGCCCTGGCCAGGAATCAAACCTGGGACTCCTGCACACCAGGCCGACGCTCTACCACTGAGCCAACCAGCCAGGGCAAGACTTTTTTATTTACCTTTATATCCCCAGTGACTAGAACAGAGACAGGTACACTCTAGGCACTTGGGGGAAAAAATTTTTAATAAATGAATAGAAACTTCAAAGCCATAACCCATAGGGCGTGGAATAAGAGAGGGGAAGAATGGAGGGTATATATTGTATTTAAATACATCTTTAGTCTTCGGCTTTGTATTGCATTATTACCTTCCTATTGAAAAACTAAAAATCAACTGTCAGTGGGAGAAGGAAGGGCTTCCCTTGGACCAAGCTGACATCTATCCCCCTGTGGTTCCCTAGTTCTAGCCCCAGGGTGAAGCAGACCAAAGACCTGTCCTTCCCGTGACAGTGTTTCCTGCCCACTTAAGTCCTCCATGCTCTGAGTTGAACTGCCCCTAATTTCTTCCACTGAACTCATACAGACCCAGAAAGGTGGGCACCAACCTCCACCATACACAAGACAGGCATTAACCAAGGACCGCTGAAAAGGAAACAGCTTCACTGGTGTTTAAGGCAGAAGAGAACTGAGAGTGAAACAATACAGTACTCGGGACAGCAGACGCAAAAGCATTTCAAAGGCAAAGTTCCCGTGGCAATGAAAGAGCTCACAGTGATAATTATGTCCTCATTACTGGGTGATTGATGGGTCTTCATCTATTCAGAGAGGTGTTTCTTATGCTCCTACTTGTGTCTCTGGCACTGTACCAGGCACAGACCTGGTATTAGCTCCCTAAAGCAGGTATCTATCAAGGACTTAAGAGTTTCCGAATCTGCTTTGTCACAGGGCAAGACTCCCACTCTTTCATATACCTTCTCAACCTGCAAGTGGCAGGAGACCGATGCAGCCCATCACAGGAGTGGGTACTCAGCTCCTGTTAGAATAAGTACACTGTGGGCTCAAAGCAGCAGCTCTTTTCCCAGCGGGCCCATGCATCTCCCAGACAATCCTGCACACCCAGGGAAAGGCAAACTTATCAGCCTCTTCTTCAGCAGCCTGACACAGGTGGCCTGTCTCCAGTGAGCTGACATGCAGCTCCATAAATCAGGGCAAGAAACAGCTAGATGTTTTCTGGTCGTGGGACCTGCAGATCCTCACCTTAGGCACACGCAGCTTCTTCCAATGAGCCGAGGCTCTCTCACCTGGAGAAAAGCACCCTACCACTCTCCACGCTCCACAATAAAAACTAAAATATCTTCCCCGTTCAGCCAAAGTGGCTGTAGAATAAGATAATGAAATTATCTGAAGAGTATGATTAATAGTGGTAAGAATAAGTTTATTCTTTCCCTTAGTTTATATATATTGTCAAGTTTTCCCATTGTCTTAAAAAAAAAAAAAAAAAGACTTGCTACTCCTTTTTTAAGTTAGTTTCTTTGCTGTCCAACTTTCTCCTTGCCAGAGTCTCCATCACTGCTTGCACCCCCATAAAAACTGGCTTCGTTCACCTGTGACCTTTAGCTGCTTTTCTCAGCCTTCGTGTCCATCCCCCTAGTATTTGCATGACAGCGCCTGTCTTTGAAACACCCACCTTTTATTTCTATGCCCTGTTCTGCTCAAGGTCCTTTTCTCTAATCTTCGGCACACCCTCCCTCCTCACTACATGTGATTATTGCCCAAGAATGTATCCAAGGCTCTTCTCTTTCTTCTCGTACCTTTGTCAAATCCCTTGTAAGCCCATAGCTTTGACCCTCATCTTTGGGAAAAGACCTCTGAAGTTGGTGGATTTCCACCCCAACTCTCTTCCCTGCTCCAGGCCATAGGTCCACCCACCCGCAGACCTCTCTATAGAGAAGTCCTACCTGGACCACTGACACATGGGCCTGAACACTTCATGCATCCTCTAAAATCCCTGCCCTCTCTCATTCTCCTCCCCATTCCTGTGGCTCCCACCTGCCCACAAGAATGTCCTGCCCTCTCTCAACAGCTACAGTCCTTTGCCTGAGCTCTCACCCCAGGCAACCCTTTCTATAGTAGCCCAGTTATCTGCCTACAGGTCTCATCTGATCTGTCCACTCTCCTGCTGCAGGGCTCAGTTCTGTTGGGCTCAGTATCCCACAGTGCTTTGCACACTATACGCGTTGAAAGAATGAATGAAAAAATCCCCTTAACCACCACACCTGGAATAAAATACGTAAATGCTTCGGTAGACACTTCACTCCTTTTGAAGTTCTCTTGTCAAGCCTTCGCTCTGAACAACTATGGGCCACATACCTAGCTAGACACTGGACACTGCTGCCATAGTGGCTACTACTTCTGCTTCTATTCCTATTAATACTAATACTACCGCTACTACTGTAAATAACAACAATAGACATTCGGTATCTGCCATGTGCCGGACACCATGATGAGCCTTTATGGGGATTATAGCATCTAACCTTAACAACTCCCTATAAGACTTTTCCCCCACTTCACACATGGACCCGCTGAAGCACACAGGAAAACTGAGTGCCTTCCCTGCCTTCAAGCTCTTAGTCCAGCAAGGAAGACGGGATGTGGACCCATAGTGACATGTGCAGAGAGTGCTGTGCAAGAGAAGCACGGGGTAGACTGGCAATGCCTAGCACAGGGATACCATTCAGAACAAGGGCCAGGGACGCTTTCCTGAAGCAGCTATGCCAAAGTGGGGATCAGAAGGACAAACATCAGAATAAGCCGGGCATAGAGGAAGGTAGAAGAGGCCAGGTCAAGGGAGAGGCTAACCCTGCAACTGTCCTGTGCTCTAGAGAGAGAGAACATCTGCTCCAGCCTGCCTGGGAGTGTGGGAGTTGGGTTCATCTAACAAGCAGGGCTCCTACTTTCTATTCACACTTAAACATAGGATGTTGAGATGCACTTATAGCCAAATCCCTTATGGACTCCCACTTAAAAAAAAAAAAAATCCTGTACGGGTCCATATTATTTTAAGACCTTAACACCAGGTATCAGCAAAATGTAATGATAGATTCCAATTTACTAAAAATGCAGACATTCTCTCAGAATTCCACCAAAAGTGCTCTCTGCCACCAAGTCAAAGAGGTTTTGTCTCAAAGAGTGGCGATAATTATAAGCCAATGGTGGCAAGTCCGTCAGTAGGCTCATGCCCTGGGGTCATCCTCACAACAGAACAAAATGAGTTTCTTAAAATGTGCAACCACCGGAGACACAACTTCCTTCTTTTCTTTTTTCTCTCTTTCTTCCCTTTTTTTATCCTTTTCCTGCAACAAAACAGAGTCATCCCAAGCCTTTTCCTGTCGATGTAAATTCTCTGTGTCTCCTTTACTATCGCCCCAACGTACCATAAATACACAGCTTTTGTGACACAAGCACAAAGTTTTATTGTGCCGTTAGCCTTGATAGAAAGCATGGCAGAAAGTTGTTTAGAAATTAAATATCTAAAACACGCTATTTTAAAATCCAGGGCCCTCACTATTTCATGTCTGCAATGAAGAAATTTCATCTTGGGGAGAGCAAGCTGTCTTTCACACCATATGGCTAATGGTGGTGCATAGCAATTAGCCAGGCTGATTAATGGTGAACAGACTCTAATTTTATGCTTATAATTGAGCCTGCATTTGCACCCCTGGTGCAAATTCAGCACATCCCAACTTCCACTTACAACAGGCAAGAAATCAAGAGAAATAGGATGGTGTGTAAAGTGAGATTTTTTTTCCTAAAGCCCCCTAAAGAGCATCAGATTTGCAATTTAAAAGACTGTTAGCCACACAATAGATGACAGGTTTGTGTAATAGGGTCATGGCGGCCTGGTAAACAAACAGTACCCCTTACACATCTATAGGCAGCCAGGAAAACCGTAATCTGTAACATTAACAGGATGACATTTTGAATATGGCTTTTCCCTCTCAGCCATGCAGTACAAACATCATCATTTGCCTTCAGTGGCTTGAGATTTTTATTTTTGCTATTTTTATGTTTCTGAAAAATAGAAAGAACATCAGCAGTAAAGCATAGCAACCAGCATAATAAAGTACTTTGGACCAATGCATTTTAAGAACAAGAAAAATATAAACTGCATTAATAGAGGGTAGGCTTGTGTGTGAAAGGCATAATATATCTTTAAGTATTTCAAGAACAGAATTATTCCTTGCAGAACCCAAACATGCACAGATATGAGATGCAAATCTATAATATATAGGTATTAGTTGTACTATTGGTTGAGATCCATCTTCCTGTCTGTCTCCTATTTTGCTAGACTCATATGAAAGAGAATATTGAAAATTCATTCTAATGACATGCTAATTGTGGGACTCTAAAATCTAGTCAGAAAAAAAATAGTACTACAAAGGTGGTCATGTTTTAATGCTTTTTCTAAGCATTCATTTAATTCTGAAAAGTGCCAATCAGCTTTAATCATACAATTGCTGTATACAGTGTAACATTAATTTTTGCCTAATATCTTCTGAGAAATCTATGACCATATTTTTGGATTTTGCTACTGCTTTAGAGTTAAAGAGCAACCTGTTTTTAAATAATTAACAAGTTTTACAAATCACTGAAGCGAAAACTTGTGAAACTCCTGTATATTTTAGATTAATATATTAAAAGTATGGTTTCTTTTCTAAGAAAAAAAAATTTTTAGATACATTATTCTAGATAAGGAAGGAATATTTGGGATTTCAGTAAGGAAACACACTCAGCCCATTCTATTTTATTGCTACCTGTAGATTTTTAAGACTGATCGTCCCACAAGTCCATGAGCAGCAAATAAAGCCCACCATGCTGCACCCCTAACGGGACTGGTCAATAATAATCAGAAGAGGAGCCAAGCACGCTTTGTGCAAGGGAGAGCCTGCGTGACTAACAAAGCAATTAGTAGCCTTGCTCTGATGCATAGTGGCATCTTCATGCTTTATCCAATTACTCAGCATATATCAGGAGCAAAGTAACAGTGTTATTTTATGAAGAATAAGAATCCTAAACTGCAAGCTACAAGGTGTTCTCTGGCCTACTTTCCCACATGTGGAGGACTGGCTGAGACCATGGAACTGAATGTGGTCCATGTGCCTATTTTCAAACGTAGTAGCTAGTAGGTTCAGTGTGACAGCGGGTAAAAATAAATACGCTCATTTGCAGATGGCATGATTTTTATACCTTTCCGGGACCCATCTTTGCTATCCTTCCAAAAGCTCACTACCCCTGAGAAATATTAGCTACATTCTTATAGTTAGATACAGAGTAACTAAGCTTAAGAGATCAGAATCAAGGGGCGGGGGCGGGGGGTCAAAGAAAATCCACACTCAACTTAAACAGGAATGCTGTCTATGTGTGGACATCATATTTTTAAGTGAGAGAATTAAAAAGAGGAACCATACCTTAAGTCTTATCAAACAGAGGCTTCTGCTGACATTAATAGAACTCTTACTCATTTTACAAGCAATGCAGTTGAGCGCATATATTAACACTAAAAGGGTTATATTGTATTTTATTCAATTGAAAGGAAGAAGGGGAGGGTACTGCTTCATGCCCATTAACAGTGTGATATCAAAATGGAAATGTACATCTTACAGGATGGACTCCAATAAATAATTGAAAACCACTCTGATGCCTGACAATTTAGGACCAAATACTCATATCTAACAGCTCGTTTTAGATTGTCTAATAGAAGAAAAATAAGTGGGTCCTCCGATATAAACCTGAGTTCACCTGGATCTGAGATACAAATTCATCTTCTCTTTGCTAAATTAAAGGGAGAGAACCAGGTATTTCTTACCTGCACATAATCTCGTGGGTGAGCAAGACTCGGCACATTTCTGGGTTCTTGTCTTGGCCTTCATACACTATGGCCTGTAAACAAAGGCAGAATTTGAGCTAAGAATGAAACCAAGTTGCAGAGAACTATCACGGCGAGCTCTCGACCACTTCACCACTGCTGCGGGCCAGTTAGCTTTCAGGAGCCCAGAGGCTCCCTGGGCTGATTATAACAAGAGACTTTGGTAAGGATCAACCGAAACTGAGTGGAAGGGGCTACGTTCCTCTCTAGTCTGTCAATCACCAGTCTGTCATCAAGACAACCACAATTCTCTCAATTCAGAATAAAGAGAAATCTAATCAATGATGAGGGGAAAACTAGCCAGTTAAGCAGATTGAAATACTATTGATTTAAAAAAGAGAAAAGTACACGATCTGAATGTATTTGCCAGCTCACTTTACTACTTCCATCCCCAACATGTAGTAGTCTAGAGGTGAGCAACAGAAAACAAGTGGGGATATAAGCTGCAAGACCATACACTCATTGTCCCCTCTGAGATGACTCATCAATCAGGGAAAACCATTCTCCCCACCAACAGGCTGAAAACATGTGCTCTCCAGGGTGTACACCCACCCAAACAGTAATGCTCGCCAGCATATGTGTGGGCTGAAGTCATATAGTCATCTCCCTAAACTAAGAAGAATTACATCTGACTCTCAAAATCTGGAGTCCCAAACCACCTCACCAGCCAAGATGTTTCTGTCTGCTTTTAGTAATGTGTGTACAAACATTTCACTTAAGATCACTAGGAAGTTTCCCTGAGACCTCAGCTTCCTGGAAGATCTACATCTGAGCCAAAGGAAAACTCGCTGCTATTGGTAGAGCAGCGCTCTGCATCGGGATACATCTTAACTAACTCAACACTGTATTACTGCATAATACTAACATAACATAGCTTCAGATTGTTAATAAAATTACTTTCACACATTCACATAACCCTCAACTGCTTGGTGATAAAACTACTTAAATTAACCAGAGACTATCCTCATTTAGTACGTACAGATGCTACAGTAACTAACTTGTAGTGGGTGCTAATGTGCTTTGTTTATGAACCTGGGACTTTTAGAACCTGTAAATGATGAGAGCTTAAGACACCTTGTGTGGGGACCCTTGCACATGCTCTGGTTAAGATATCTAGCTCCATTACAAAACAAAAATAGCAATAAAGTAAAAAAGAACAAAACGTACCTGCATAAAAAGAAAACATTTCCCTACCATTAACCCATCAAAATTATTTTTAAGGTTAACTCTCAGTTTAAGGGTTTACTTTGACATAGTTTAGACTTACAGAAAAGTTGCAAAAATATAGAAGTCAAAGATGCTCTTTACTCAGACTCATCAAATGTTTACATTTTACTAAAGGTCTTATTCTTTTCCCTCCACTTTTCCCTGAACCATCTATTAGTAAATTGCAGACATACCCTAAATACTTCAACATGTATTTCCTTAAAGCAAGGAATTCTCTTACATAACCACAGTACAATTATCTGAATCAGAAAATTAACATTGATACAATACAGTAATCTAATCTACAGACTTTGTTGAGATTCACCAATTATCAATAATATCCTTAGAGAGAAAAAAAAATCTAGTACCAATCATTGCATTCAGCTGTATGTCTCCAATATAGAATATTCCTGAGTCTTTGCATTTCATGACACTGACATTGTTGAAGAATACAGGCCAGATCTTGTGTAGAATAGCCTCAGTTTGGGTTTGTCTGATGTTTCCTCAGATTTAGACTGAAGTTGTACAATTCAGAGCCAGAATACCACAGAATGTGGCGCTCAGTTCTCAGGGTATCGAATGTCACTGTCATCTAGTTCCACTACTGGCAGTAAACTCTAACCACTTGGTTAAGGTAGTGCCTGTCGCCCACCAGAGATCATCAGCCAGACTTCAGCACCTTATGTAACTCATAACCATCTTCTAGGGAGACGATCTAGGTTTTGTTAATGGTACACTGTCCCTCACATTTTTATCCTCTAGCTAATGGCATGCATTGATGATCCCTTTCTGTATTCTTAAAGGACCTTTTCAAACACCCAAGAAGTTGCTTTACCCAAGAAAAATGCATTCAGTGAATCGAAAACATTCTGGAAAGCAGAATTTTTATCTGCCAGCTTTATTTACTACAATCACTGCTGGAAAACCAAAGAAACACTGTCAATAACTGATTAGATCTCATACATGGTGCTAAAATATGCTAATCACCCATTTCTGTGAAGTCCTATTATCACTACACGTTTCGTATGTTCTCTTAATATCCCCGATAACCTCTGTTTCAACTTTAGTTTTTTGTCAATGCTAAACTAATAGAAGTAACTTGGTAAATAAGTTCACAGGTATTGGTGGGGTTTTCCCTCCTGGTAAAAAAAGAAAGAAAAAAAGTTTGATTCTTTGGGGGGAGGTGGAAATATCAGTTACAACAGACCTTCTTGTTTTATATCTAAATGACATGTAGTATTTTTACTGAATCTTCCAGTTTCATTAAAATCAGTGGGCCCATGCTGCAAAAATGGATGTAACACCCCAAACAGTCAATAATCCATGAATTCCCAGGAACCCCATATTTTTATCCATGACGGAACATCATTCGCTGAAGGCCCCGGACCTCTGTAACACATCTCCCTACCGAATGCCAAACTGCCACTTCGCCTCTGGCAACAGAGGCCAAAATGGAGAATCTTTCTCTGAGTCAAGCCCAGAAAAATGAAAGCATGAGTTTGGATTTGCTCAGAAATAGTCAGGAACTGAGGAGAAAGGAAGCGTGAAGTTTCTGCTGTCCCTTTCCATACGGTCTCAACAGAACAATATTTTTCAGCACCTACATGCAGAAAAAGAAGTGCTTGCTGCTTCTGTGACTTCTGAAATAGAAGTGAAACAGGGAGTCTTTTCACTGTCCTATGAGTAACAACTACAATCCTTTGAACAGAGTCAACTGGAACCTCAGTGTAACAGGGTCAGCTATGGAGTGGAACTCAAAGACAGATTCATCTCCAACCTCACCTAAAGCAGTCTTTGTGGCTTTAAAAAAGCTTGTTAAGACACACGCGCACACACACACACACACACACACACACACATAAAATCATGTAAAAGGTATGAGCCAGGCAATCAATGATCAAATGAGCTCCATTACAGGGAAATATGTAATGCATAAATTCATTTTAATGTATCTCTCAAATGCAGAGTCTCAACAACAAGACAGACTTTTAAAAATGCCACCAAGTTCACCCTCCAGCTTACGCACCCAAAGGATAGCACACATCAACTCTCTACCATCTACAGTTACTACACACGCAGAGATGGGTTCACAGTTCAGCACACCCAGACTTTAAGCCTAAAGGGAAAGGAATCCTTTAACACCAACATAGAAAGAAGTTCCTGCTTTTCTTCTTAATTTAAATATGTGCCTCTGTGGGGTGTGAACAAAGCTCATTGGGGTTGGATCAGCTGGGAGATCACAGGAGCATATAAACAGCATTGACTATTTTAAGTGAAACCATTTTAATAGACAGCTGGTTGAGGGCCCAAACAATGGAAAACCAAGAAGAAGGCTTATTTTCATCCTCCATAGTAAATTATGCGTCTGTTCCCTGTGAGGAAGGTAGTCCGCTTCGAGAGCAACAAAGACAACAGTGATTTAAATAAATCAATGTGTTTATCAGGAGTAAGGATGAGAGGCCTGTTAGAGAGATGGGTGGGAAGAGAAGAGAAAGCATAGAAAATATTTATTTAAAGAAGTGAGTGGATGGTATAAAGCAAGTTGCAGTTTTAACCTAAGCAACAACAACAACAACAAAAACACAATATCAGGCAGAAAACAATGTTTACATTATTCTGCCAATGGCAAATAAATGCCTTAAGGTGGCAGGAATGCTTGTTCAGGAAGAAAAGTAAAAAAATAAACAGAGTTAACTTCATCTCAACTCTAAAAACCTGGCGAAATTGAAAAACAAGTTGTCCAAACTTGACATGTTTGGAGCAGATTTATTTTTCTGATATACTAGCAGCCTCCCTTTTCTTAATGCCTTCCTCTGTGAAGCAGAAAGAAAATATGCACTTATTTGTAATATTCCTATTAACTTTCAGATCGAAAGGCTTTTTCCAAAATAATGTTTTATAATTAACAACAACAACAAAAAAAACAATAAGAATTATTAAACTTTCACATCTTTATGCAATTATGCAGAAGGTTTATAGTGAGAGGATAAAATGCCATCAATCTCAAATGCCCAATTGTAAATTAACCGATAGCCCTTTGAAAAGAAATCAATCAATCAATAGTGAAAATCTGCCTTGGCTGACACTGTTTTAGAAGGCATCTTGTGAAATGCGGTCCATCCCTGCTTTTCTAAGATATCACTGGGTTTTTAAAAGTTAACCGAAACTTACTGTGGATCAAGACCACACAGTAAAACAGAAAATAGACGGTGAACGCACACCAGGATCACACTTCAATGGGATGCCAAAGGAAATACAGAGAATTAAGCATGGCTTTCTTTGTTTACTTTTCTAATAGTTTTAACTCTTTGTGTCCCTTGCCAAAAGGGAGAAGGGGAGAGGAGACTATTGTGACTTTGGTTTATCAAAATCCACAAGGGTTTTAGAGACAAAATGTTTTCATTAGCCTTTTTGTTTTACAACCAAACAATAGGAGACTTGTCATCATTAGCTTAGGAAGACAAAAAGGAAAAAGGAAAGAAAAAGAGAAAGAAAAGGTATCTATAACTAACAAAAAATGCCTAATTTTTCATTTAAACCAGAAAGAGTAGCCTTTAAAATATGTTACTCTTTCTTCCACATACAAAATAAAAGGCCAAACCTAAATGTGTCACTTTAAAGAATTAGTTCATTGGGGGAAAAAAATCAGTTCATGAATGTACAAAGTACCTCATTCAACCAGAAGTGAAGCATCCCCTAAATACAAACTGTCAACAAGGCTTTGGTAGCAAATTACCAAGAATTGAAACTAATCAAAAAAATAATACAAACAGCTAGACTATCAGCATACTGTGTATTAATCATTACATTCGACTACCAAGCTCCACTGCCTGTCATTGAAAAAAAAAGTTCTAGCTAATGTAATCCTAGAAATTTCCAGAAGGTGAAGGAGCCCTAGTTAGAAATTATCCTGTGCCAAAGAAAACACTACAAATCTGACATTTCATAAACAATTGTGTCAAACAGCAATCCAACATTAATAGTGGGATAAAATTTTTTTTTAAATTATTTTTGCTTCAATTAGCAGCTTGGCTACTGGTGAACGAATGACAAAGATGTAATTTCAGCTCAGCAGCTAAGCAGACTGTTTTCAGGGCTGAATTAGGAAAGTTGCAGAGGAATGATATCATATTCAGTGTGCTGTTCAGTTACATCACAGCTCTGTATAGAAAGAAAATGTGTACTGAAAGCAGTTGGCCTTCAGAATGCATCTTTTATGTCTCAAAGAAATAAAATCCCTTATATTATTTAAACACCAAGATAAAAACTGAATCAGTCTAACAACCCCATATTATATTTCTTTTTCTAGCAGTAATAAAAGATATTTCACTCAGATGGTAACTACATTGACATCTATTAACAGAGTCGACTGGTTTTGTCAACCCAGTGGAATAATAATAATAATAATAAATAAAAGCAGCTAATTTATTAAGCACTTAAATGTGTGTGCCTGTCACTATTCTAAGCACTTCACGTGTGTGAGTTTATGTAATTTTCACAACGGAGCTTCGAGGTAGGTGCCACCATTATTTCCATTAGCTTGATTCCAAATGCTTACATATTCTAATTACTCACGAGACCAGATTATTCTCATTCAACAACTATATAAACAATTCACCAACATCCAAACCCTCCTTCCTGCCTCTCAGCAATATAAGTAAAGGCATAAGAACAGTCTATCGGTATAGTCACACAAGTTCGATAAATGCATCACTGCTAATATGTTCGTTTTTAATGCTGTTCAAACATTCACATGGAAACAGCTCTAGCGTAAATATCCCCGAACAAATGGCTGTATATTATCCAGGAGGGAGCAGTTGGACCGCCAGACTGGGGAAGTACTAGGCCATCTGGCTCCGGCAATCTCTCCAAAACCATCAGCTTTGTTTTCACCCCCAGACTCCAAACAACACATTTTCCACTGTGATGAGTTTACATTTTCCCAAACACAGGTCCTGATCATGCATAAAAATTCCAAACTTCTTCATTCCTCTATGTGCAAGGAAATTTAAATCACCTGCATTTTTGACATGTAACCAAAGGAGAGAGAGAGCAAAGCTGCTGAAATATGGCTTCTGACTATAATCTTGCCCCGTCCTTTTCTGTTTGTTTGTTTCCCCAAATATATAAAAGAACCTCTCCGCTGGCCTGGTGAATTCCTTTGGAACTTATTGATATACTAAAAATGTGTTTATCTACCAATGAAGAAACATGAACCGAAAGGGTTGTTAATCAAATCTACGTAGCTGTGGCAGGATATAATGAAACAATCAATAGGGGAAAATGCACTTGCATCAATAACTTAAAGTACTAGGAACATCAAAACAAATATATAAAGATGAGTTGGGAGAAGAAATATGACAGCCTTTCGGATTATTGTACCTTGAGCCTCCCACTGTGCCGGGACCTTTTTAGAGTCCCCTCGCCACCTCACCTACCTTCAAATCCATACATTCGAGGATGGAGTGGCTATTATTTACCCCTTTCAAATAAATAAATAAATAAAAGCAAGCTTTTCTTTGGGGGGCAAGGCTGTTTACATTTTTGATAACTTTATGGAATTTGGTAGTCTTTCTTTGAATTATAAAAATGTAACTTTTTTTTTTTAAGCAAGCTATTAGGAGGGGTGATAAGTTAAAGGCTTTCCAACTATTTAAAGATAAATAACCCAGCGAAGCAATCACAGAACGCAGTCATATATCATAGACTACCTGAAAATTAGAAATGAGGCACATTAAGCCTCAAACCTCCCCCACTGGGTTTATTTGAACTTCTATAGTAGATACTGTTCCTGGATGCAACAGCCATAAACTTCTGGGTCTTACATAGGCCTTTCTGCATGCTCACTAATGGAATACCAAAAACAGCAAAGACACAAAAACAACCTATTTTTAGGCCAGCTAAACTTGGTTTTGAACAAACCCTTCCCAAAAGCAAGCCTCTTATTTTCTAGTTGGTGGATAAATTTTTAAAATATATCCTTTTAGAAGGGATATACTTTATAAGAGAGGCAGCGTAAGATAAGGTGGCTCAAATCCTTACATATTCACTCCGAATGAAGCGTCATCTTTCTGGTAGAGTCCAAAATTAAGAGTCATTACCCAGAATAGTGTAATGAGATACTTTGAAAAGGTGTGAAATACCGTGTCATACCAATACATCTTGGTTGAGGACCCTTCTGTTTGATCTCAATGACTAACTCCACCCAAGATCAGGAACATTCTATGAAAATATGGAGTACACAGCTAGTTTGGGATTTTGTTTGCCAAAGATTTCCTTCGAGTTTTAACCCCATCTTGTGAGTCAAAGATATGATCTCACACACATAAAGCTGCATCTCTGATCTGAAAAAAATGTTACAATAAACAAGCAGCCAAGGGAAGACTTGAACTGTGACTACATACTCCCTCTGAAATTACAATGTTATTAAAACTCATCACATCACTAAAATTATTTCAGTCCGCATTCTAAATATCAAAATCCTAGTCTATCAAAAAGAATTTTACAGGGCAGGGGTTGGGGGCTATTTATTCAATCAGCTTATATTACGTCTTACTTCTGATTAGAGGGATCACTGCATATTTAACCAAATAAAAAATTTAAGAAATTTTTAATCAGACTTGGAATGTTAATTATCATAGAATAAATCATGCTAAATGAGAATCCACTGTTTTACTCATCAAGGCTAAAATATAATAATTATGTCACAGCTAAGGAAATGTCTTCTTCAGACTGATCTGCTTTTAAAGACTATTGTTTTAACTGTGTATACAAGAAGCTAACCTACTTCTCAAACTCTTACAACACAAAATCAACGGACACGCAACTAGAGAATGGGCCGGAATTGCCTTTCAAAGTGAAAGCTACACATAAGTCATTAGGCAATTATTATGAAAGCAAACAGGTATGGCTCAAAAAAAATCTTTTTTCTTGATACTTTGAGACTAAATTCAGAGAATTATTTAAATCTTATTTCAGGTCACTCCCCACCAAAACATAGAATTTCATACATTTATAATTTAACTTCCAGTGAGATGTCATATTACAGCAAATGACGTTCTCATACCTGCTATTATTAAAAATAAACTGTACCTTGATCTAGTCCCCCTCCCAATACACACACACACAACTGGTAGAATTTATGATACCAAGAAGTCAAAGAATGCCTTAAGCTGTAGTTTTTCTTAAGCTCTATGACCTTGTTAGTAAAATGATATTTGATGTATTGCTTTATAAAAATCACAAAATTGCTTTATAAAATTATGAAAGATTATTCTTCCATCATATGAAAGTATGTAAAGTCAGGTCATTTCCTAATGGAAAAGTCAATTCTTGTTGGTACTTTTCGGTTAAGGGGTCTAAAATCAAGTTTTGAAAAATTTTAATCACTTCAAAACATGTCCTAATTTTGTGTTTTATACAATTGTTCCTTTCATAGTGCTGCCTATAATTTAATATTTAAAGTGGTCAGTGTTGCCCAAGAAGATAGGCTTTATATTCTGGTTTGTGAGGATTTTTTGTCTTTCATAAAGTAAATTCTAATAAACACATATGGAATCTGTATTAGAGGTCATACTTTCCCCCTCCCATTTTTTCTTTCCTGTGATGAGAATGGCAGGAAAGGATATCCAGGGTATCAAAGACAATTTTTTAAAACAAAACTTTCCTTAAGACATTTTTGTGTTGATATTGTAAAAAAAAAAAAAAAAAAAGTTCTTGAAATCAAGCCTTTGTGTTTCTGCTTGGCAGGAAAAAAAATTTTTTTAACAAAATGTGCCCAAATAAAAAGGAATTACCCTATATAATAATTAGAACAAGCAAAAAAAAAAAAAAAAAAAAAAATTAACATTATAAATGTGGATTTACTCTGAACAATCAACTAAGAAATGGATCCTCAAGAAAGTCAAATTTTTACTATTTTAAAACTACATTGCATATCCTCATGTTTTCTAGTTGGCTCACAATGAACTATAAGTAATCAAAATGAGCTGTTATTAAATTCATTCTTGCTGATAGATCTCAAAACTTCCAACAGGTTAATGATGTACATTTTGTACAATATATATAAGCTTATCTAAAACAAGTTGTCTTATCTAAAAACAGATTTTAAATATGCATGTATACTCTAATTTGAAACCTTCCAAACCAGTATCAATGAAAGAAGATCACCTCCCTTATTTTAAAGGGAATATCTTTAAATCACAATCAAGCAAATAAGTTTTAACCCCTTTTACTAAATTGGGAGTTGGTACACAAAGGATAACTTTTCTTTTTGTTCTAATTTCTTTCCCCCACCCAATAAAGCTGTCTTTTTTTCTGTGACTAAGTCCTCCAACTACCTAACCAGCTACCTAATTCTGAAACTAAACTTTTTCTTAAAATTTAAAAGAAGGGGGGAAAAAAGGAAAGAAAGAAAGAAAGAAAAGCTCCTGTGCCTCATTAAAATGTCAGGCCTCTTTTCTGACTGGGCTCATAATTGTATCTTTTAAACCATAACTCAACCTTAATGTATACTGCTTGACTCACACGTGTTGGGGAGCTTAAAGAAAATGCCATCTATGTACCTTTAAGACCACAAGCTCACTCATGCTGCCTGGCTTCTTGCCAAACTTGAAGGCACAAGCAGGAGGATTTTTGCAAAATATCCTTTAACAATTGTGTTTCCCTCTTCCAACAAGACCACCACCACCACCACTACTATCATTTTCCTTCTTTAAAAATCTGTCAAGTGGATCATCAGCCCACCTCACCATTCCTGGAGAAACTGCCTTTGCCCCCACCCACCCCCTCTGCCCTGGGCCTACCGAGGGAGGCCCAGGTGGTGTGGGTTTCACAAGTCCGGCCCACTCTGCACCAGGATCCCCCGGGCACGTTTTTGAGCCCCTGAGGTTCCCGGGCCTGTTCAAAGAAAGTTGAGCCCAAATTCCTCCCCACTCAGCACTCACAGCTTCCAGGCACAAGGTCTGAGTCTCCCTTAGGAGCAGCCGTCGAGCCATCTCCCCCACGCGGCGGGCACCAGTGCCTGTCTGAATGGGCGCTTGGAAGGCTGCGCCCAGAGCCCAGGCCGCAGTGAGCCCGGCGCTGAGAGTTCGAGTCCCAGCTCTTTGGCTCTGGAGCAGCCAGCTTCTTGACTCCCCCAAATTGTGAGGCCCTTAAGTCCCCCTGCGGTGCGAAATTAAGAAACTTACTTGTTTTGTCATGGAGTCAATGAGGCGCACGTAGAAATCCTGTTCTGTCCTTATCCCTGGGTGGTGGGGGGGACAGGGGAACGAAGGAGAATTAAGTGAGAAGGAATCTGCGCGAAAACAAACAAAAGATGGCGTGGGGGACTCCAAGGCTCAGGGGATTCCAACTGTCCCGGAAACGCACCACGAGGAGCCCCCTGCCCGTGTCCAGAAGGGGCCTCGGGCCTAGCCCTGACGCTCTGGCCGCCGGCCCCCAAGCCCCGCGGAGGGGACCCCACCTGGCCACGCTCCCTCCCCACGGCGGAGCCCTCAACGCCTGCCCCCGAGCCCGAGCCTCTAGGCCTGGAGAGCAGGCTAAGCGCGGCCACCGGCCTCATGAAGGAGAGGAGGAACCCCAGCGGCCCCCGAGGGCCGAGGAGCCACACCTGGCCCAGGTGCGCACAGGCCCAGCCCCGGCGGCCCCGGGCCTCTCAAGGGCTCCCCAGGTGAAACCCGTTCCGGCGAAACTCAGGTGAGGCCGGTTCTCCCCGAGGGTCGCGGGCCACGACTCCGTCTTGCGGAGGCCCTGGTCCCCCCGGAGCTCGCCGCGCCCCCTGCCCTCCCCCGGACCCGGGGCGCCGGCCGGACCGACGGGAGCCTCACCATTGCTGTAGAGGAGCTGCAGCCGGTAGTGAATTCCGTTATTGGTCTTTTCGCTGTTGGCTTCCTGGGTCGCATCAGGACGCACAGACACAAGAGACGCAGGAGAGAGGTCGGCATGAGCTCGGGGACCGACCTCGAGGCCGCTTTCCCGTCCGGGCCCCTGGCCGGGGAGCCCACCGGGCCCGGGGGGAGCAGAAAGCGCGGTCAACTGTGACCCCTCGGCCGCCACCCCCAGCCCCGACCCTTCCTGCGCCCTCTTCCCCTGCAGGGAACCCCGTCGGGCGCGCACAGGCTCTCGGCTTCCCCCGGGGGCCCGGGCCCGGGCCAGCGGAGGCCGGAGCGGCGCGTGGCCGCGTGCTCGAGGGCGGGCTCGCCCCGCGCGCCCTTAGCTGGCTGCGAGGCCGGGCTCCCCTCTCTCCGGCTCTGGGGGCTCCGCGCACCTCGCGGGCAAGGAGCTGGGGTCCGCCCGGACGGGAGGGCGTGGGGCCCCGTGCGGGAGTGTGTGGGGTGCTTTGCACGGGCGGAGGCGCCTGGGCCTGCTCCCCTGCGGGGCCGGGGCGGCGGCGCTGCGCCCACTTACTTTTTCCTTCTCCACGAAGCCCACAAAGGCCGTCCTCTCGATCTCCACGGGCTGGCCCTGCCTGTCGTAGAGGGCCAGGACGAAGTGGAAGAAGTTGGATTTCCTCAAATTGGAAGGCGGCTGCTTCTCAAAGTGAGCCCGGGCCAGACCCACCCCGCTGCGGCCAAAGACACAGAGTTAGACGGCTAGGAGTGGCGGAGACCCGCGACCCCTCGCCACCCAGCACACGCGCGCCTCTTCTGCGCCCCTCAAACGCCCAGTGGGCGCCCTCCACGCGGGCTGGGCGTCCGGGGCCCACTCGACGACGGGATCTGCGTGTTATCGCGCGTCCTGCCCTCCACGCGCGGCACAGGACGCGCCCCCGAACTCGCAGAAGCGCTGTGAAAGTTTTGCTTGGGTTTTGCGCAGGAGGTGAGACGCTGCACGCATTTACTCCGACCTGACGCGCGCTGCGTGGGGAGAAAGGACAGGGGCCTCGGAGGAGGTGAACCCGCGTTCGCGGCACAGCCGCTCATTGACAACTTAGAGGGAGTAGGCATGAGAATTGGTTCCCGCCACCCCCTCGAATCCCCATCTCTGCTCCGTGGGCTGGTGAGAAGGGATGGGGAACGTGTTCAGCTCCTCGCTGCGGCAACTATCCTCCGGGAAACCTCATGCGCCCTGCCAGCCGCGGGAGCCCGGCCTCGGGAAGCCACATGTCCCCCAACCCCCATAAAGCATGTGGAGAAAAGGGATCTTGGGTGGAACTCAGAGCTGTCAGGGGTGGTCGCTGTAGGAAGGGAAACTGGTGGTGTTTTTCTAAAGACCTGTCCTGACAAACTTTCGCTGTTTCGCAGAAATTCTCGCAGTCATTCCAGAAATCCTAAGGACCAGGGCTACCGGCTGAGCGCGCCCACCGGGGGGCTAGAGGCTGGGGCACCAAGGACAGACGGCCGCGGACTGACAGCCCGACCTGCCCAGCACAAGCGCGCGCTCACACACACACACACACACACACGCTCACATACACACGTACACACACGTGTCACACATATACACACACACTTTCACTTCAAGCCCAGTTACCCAACTCACTCTCACTACCTACCACCCCCCATCTTTATAGTCAGTGGGGATGGAAACAGTGCTGGGGACACTTGTCTATAGCCCAGAGAAAATGAGGATGATGTAATTAGTCATCTTCCTTCTTCCCCTTCCGCCCTCTTTGAGTCTGATAAGGCCTGGGGCCGCTAGATTTCCCACTCCCCCAAGCCCAGCTGGTGGCCTGGGGGTGGGAGGGGGAGCCCATTTCGCACTTGGGACCAGGAGTCCCCAGAAAGAGTTCTGAGGGTGCCCAAGAAAGTTCTCCCCGGTTAATCACCAAGGGTAGTGCCTCCAGGCAACACAGTCTAGCATCCCAGAAGCAGAGAGTGGGAGAGGGGCTAGAAGGGGCCATGAAAACAGAGGATGGGGCAGACTTTGAAGAAACGTCAGAATTAAAGTTAGGAGTTGCTGCTGATCTCCGGGGTGGACCGAGAAAAATTGAAAGCTAGAGAAAGAGAAAGGGAGAACCAGATAGGAGAAATAAGAGAAGATTCTAGGACAAAATGGACAGAAACGAGGAGAAGGGGGAGGGGGGTACGAGGTGAGGAATGGGATGGAGAAGTGAAGAAAGAAAAGGTGGGAAAGAACGAAGAAAGGTGAGGGCAGGAAAGAGAAAAGGAAAGGAAGTAAAGAAAGAGGGAAGAAAGGAAAGAAGGGAGAGAGGAAAGAAGGAGGAAGAGGGGGAGGAAAAGAATAAAGAAGAGAAAGAAACTTTTAAAAGGAGGGCAGAAAGAAAAAAAGGAAGGAGGAAGGGAAGAAGAACGAAGGAAAGAAAAGAAAGAGAAAGGGAAGAAAAAGAGAAAGAAAGGAAGAACGAAAAGAAAGGAAAGAAAGAGAGAGGAAGAAAGAAAAAGAAGTTAGGGAGAAAGAAAAGGAAAGAAGGAGGAAAGGAAGGGAAAAAGAAAGCCGGCCGGAAAAGAAAAAGCATTCATAAAAACACAGATATCCAACATCATGCTGGTGAGACTCCCCTCGCCTCTCGGGCTTAAAATGAAAACAGTCACAGACCAGGCAGGAGAAAGTGCCGGCAAAGCGTGGGCTTCTCGCCGGGAGCTCCTGGCCCTCCGGCCGCAGGCGACTGAGCAGTGCGGCCGCGGAGCCCGGAGCCCGGAGCCCGGAGCCCGGAGCCCGGAGCCCGGAGGCGAGCAGAGCAGAGCGGTGGACGCACGGGAGCGGCCAGGCCCCGCGGCGGCCGCCGCCGCCACCGCCTCCCGACTCCTCCGCCCGCGGCTCGCCGCCCGGCCGCGTTCCCCGAGCGGTACCCACCTCTGCGCCGCCGTGTTGGCGTCCAGCACCCCGGCGCTCTGCATCCACGTCCGCACCGCGTTCATGCCGCTGCCCAGCGGCTCTTCCTTCATGCTGCTTCCACTCCGTTGGATGCTTTCCTGAATCCCAAACATGAAAACAACCTTTTCTTGTGGAAAATCTCCTCCCCCTTGAAAATATTAAAAAAAAAAAAAAAAAAAAAGCAAAAAAAAAAAAAAAAAAAGGAAAGAAAAACGCCAGCCAGAGATTTTTTTTTTTTTTTTTTTTTTGAGACGATGAACTCGCGCTGGAAGATCAAGGCGGGCTGAAAAGCAAATTTTTAAAAAATGTAAACCGTCGCTCAAAACTGAGCGATAACCCGGAAAAAAAAAAAAAAGGAGAGGAAAAAAAGAAGGGAAAATCCAACGAAAAGACCAAAATAAAAAAAAATGAGATGTATGCTTGGCTGTTGGGGGTTGTTTGGTTGGTTAATTTTTGGTTTGGGTGCTTTTTTTTTTTTTTTGCTTTTTTTTTTTTTTTTTTTTTTTTTTTTTTTTGTAATGATCACAGGCCGGTGGAGGGCAGGAGGGGCTGGAGTTTCCTTTTGCAGAGGTACCCTTCACTTGAAGAAGCAGGAAGAAAAAAAAAAGCCCTGATGGCAATTTAAGAAACAATAGACTCAACTCGCGCTGCCGGCTTTGCTACTTCAAGTGTCATTTTCCACAACCAGGCAAGTTTTTTTCCTCTTTTCTTTTTTTTTCTTCCTTCTCTCCCAACCAAAGATGTTTCTTTCCTTCAGTGCGTATAGATGAAGAGGACGCTGGTTGCCGTAGAGAGATACACTAGAGAGGGAGATTGGGGTGGGGGGAAGGGGGGAGAGAGAGGGAGAGAGGAAGGGGGGGAGGGAAAGAGAGAGAGAGAGAAGGAGAGGAGAGGGAGAAAGAGAGAGGGGTGGACCCTGCTGGATGGAGATTCTGTTTTCTCCTTGCTAAAATAGAAGTGATTTGCAGGCTTTCCCTATGGAATCCAGTTTGACTCTCCCCAGAGCTAAACACAGGCACACTAACCCCAAAGGGAGGAGGCGGGGCCCGGGACTCACAGGCCCGCCCCTTAATTTGCATAACGTCATTCTTCCGCCTCTCCGCAGCCAATCGTGGTTCAGGAGCCTGCTGGATCGTTGTGCGGGGCCACGCTCCTTCATTAACATCCCTCTGCCGGCGGCACAGGAGAGCCGACCAAAGTTCCTCGCAAAGTAGCGAGCGAAGGATCGCTGAGCTGCGGCGCCTGCGCTGGGCAGGAGTGGGGCTGAGCAGGGCAGAGCTGGGCAGGAGAAGGGGGACAGAAGGAAGGCGAGGGCGACATTCTTCTCAGGGATTTGAGCTGGGGTCTGCATCCTAGCGGGTGCGCTCCGTTTAGCATCCTCGCCGCGCCCTGAGCACGCTCGGGAGGCGCACAGGCTGCGCCCTCCCAGGGCCGATACCGCGTCCTGCCCCGCTGTTCTGGGACGTCGGGGGCAAAAGTGGAGGAGACGGGAGATCCCGGGCAGAAAAAGCAGGACGCGCGTCCCAGGTGCCCACCTCTTCGCTTTGAGGAGTGGGTGGTGGGTTGGAAATGGGTGCTGGAGGTCGGGGCTGGGAGCTCGCGGATGGCACTGCCTTCACGCTGGAGGAGTATGGGAGACCCGGGCCCTGCCCCTAGGCTGGCCTCTGAAAAGCTTCTCACTTGGCAGCGAGCCTTGAGGCCGCAGGCGTTAGAGGCACTGTCCTCATATGCTCACTTCTCTCGAGTAATCCGAGAATATGTAAAAACGGTAGGATGAACGCTCTCGAGCTGTGTCCGGATGCGTTTAAAAATGGACTCAGATTCGATCCCCAGCCCCTCGCCCCCGCCCCCAAAGTAGTGTTTCTTTAGAGTAACTACCAAAGCAACAACACCTCTGATTAGTTGTTTATTTGGTGTAGGGTTTCTCTCATCCTCATTCTTTTTGTTAAAATGGGGGGCTTGACCAAACCCTCCCCAACTTCTGCCCCTGACATCTGTCAAAAGAGAGATCTAGGAAAGAAGGGAGAAAGGAAGAAACCGTCTCCTACCTCAGACCTTTGGCATATATGCTTGTGGCTGGCAAAGGAAATAGCTAGATGTTTCTGGGTAATGTGCCCCATCATTTTTTAGCAGGTTGTAACTTCTAATAAGCACGTGGTGAACTTCTGTTTCATTGCCCTCAAAGGAACTCCCTGACTGCAGCCAAACCTGCTAAGGACTCCTTCGGGGAAATTCTTTGCCAGAAACCCAGGTCCCCTTTCTGCTGGCCTTGCTTGGCCCTTTGATTTAGGAAGCTCATGGGGTCAGTGATGGAAAAGTACACATGCCCATGTCTAATGGAATGGAGACAGGCACAGTTATGCTTTGTACTCTTGGCAGTGCAGGAAAGTGGGAGCCACTTCCTGATTCCCAAACTAGATGGAAGACAGTTTTCCAGGCCTGTGGGTGTATGGCCACTGTCCTCATACACTGCTTTATCTCTTATGAACAAGGCCTCCCAGCTCTCGTGCAGTTTAATCTGGACCACTAACATTTTAATCACTTTCTCCCTGGTACCATAATTAATGCCATCCATTCCAAGATACTCCTGAAAAGATCTCTCTGATCCATCAGGATTTCCACAGCATCTACCAGAGTTCCTGGCACACAGTAACTACTCAAGAGGGATATGTTAGTGCAGAGAACTGATTACAGGTTTGTGGGAAGGAGAAAGAGGAGGCCGGACTATCTCCACCTCTATAGAATTTAAAAACACAATTGGAAGTGGGCCTGCTAACAAACTTCCCAAAGCTCCAGGCTTAACCTGAAGGCCCAAAGGGGCCCCAAAATCCAATCTCTTCCCCTGCCTGTGCTGAGGGGATCCTTCAAGGAGGGGGAACAGGATGCAGAGGCCACCGTCCTGTCGCTGAGTCCCAGATAGTCCTGACATAAGACCCTCTCCTTAACTGCCTTAGCCTCTGTTTTACTCTGCAGTAAATATTTAGTATTCAGGACTCCACGTTGAGTCTGATGAGATACATACCCCAGTGATGGGGAATACACCATGGGCAACAATATCACTGCCAAAGGGAGGTGTCAAATGTGCCCGAGAAAGGAGAGGTCCATTCACTCTGAGGGCCAGAGTCAGTATGAAACACAACAGGTGGATTTCTGGGGGCCTAGAAGGATATAGAAGCACTCCATAGATGATGGGTTTGTTGAGGACCCTGAAGGTGCTTGATTCAAAAGAGATACTGGCCCAGAGAAAGAAGCTGTCAGCAGCCCAATTCCTGCCCCAGAGCCAGTAATCTCCAAGAATTAAACAAGAGGGGGCAATCTCCACATCTGCCATGCCACAGAAGGAGGGAAAACTAAAGGAGGCGTGGCTCTTTGATAAGATTAGTGCCCTTTGGCTGTGTGAGAGCAGCAGATCCCTCACCTGCGGTGAGGAGTGGACTTTATTCTGATCAAGCAGAATGTATCCACAGCTTTTCTTCTGGTGTGCTTGTACTTTCGACCTGGCTTTCTTGCCCAGTAGATAAATGTTTAAGTAAGAAGGAAACTAAAGAGAAGGTAGAAAAAGAGAGAGGGACGACACCCAGGCCACAGAGCCTTAGCATTTGGTGAAATTCATCTAGTGAATATTGAACTTGCACTTGCAAGTTTAAACTTTCAAAAACTCCCATCAACCCTTTTCAGTCTTTCCTGGTGTAAGGTTAGCACCACCCCCAGAAGGCACGGCTTGCCTGGGATGGGGAGGGGAGGGTGTTAGAAAGTATGTCCTGAGACTAGTTTCATCCCTTTTACATTATAGTCACTTCTCAGGCGAGGAGAAAACTTGTATGTATAGCCTTGCCCGGGCTGTGTAGCATGTCTGTGATATGACTTTAGGGTAGTTTATAACAGCAATCCCCTACCTCACTCATTAGCCTAATGGCTGACCAGACATGCAGATTTCCAGGGCTTATCCAGACCTGCAGAATTAGGGAGGAAGGGGGAGGGCGCTATGCATGACCCTCTCCTTAATTGTGGAAGGAGAGCAATTCTATGTGGAAGGAGCAATTGCAAAGGCTTGATAGTTCCCCTGGAGTTGAGTCTCCCTTGTGGAAGTGAGCAAGCCCACATCCCCTCTCTCCCTATTGCTCCAAACAGTAAACGGGCTGCCCAGCCCTCGGGTCTCCTGGAGGAAACAACCACCATCACCCTCACCCTCCACTCGGAACTTTGTAACCTTCTCATTCTTGGCTATCCCACCCTCTTAAGGCACAGAGAAATCAACTCCCTTTCCCGAAGAGCATCCGTAGACGTGGAAACTTCGAAGGGGTGGATGCAGGGAGAAACACACCTGACCCCTAAAAGAGCCGAGTCCAGGCAAATACGGCCGCGCTAGGACTGGCGGGGAGGTCCCGGAGAGCGATCCTCTCTGCTCGTCCGCCCCCAGGAGGCCAGACTTGAGACTTCTCACTTAGAGAATTTCCTCGATCTCGGTTTCCCTTAGGAAGACGCGCCTCCAGAAGGGGGCTGCCTACCCCAGGAAATGTCCTCTTCTTTTTGCCGCTAGCCAGAGACCACCGCGAGTGGGCCCGGAGGAAAGAAGCCTTCTTCAAGGCTGAGAAGGCAAAGGGAAAGATGGGGGCGAGGGAGGCCCACGGCGTTCCTCCGCCAGCCGCCCGCCCCGGAGGCATCGACCGGCCGAGAGGTGTCGCGGCGGGAGGTGGGCAGAGGCCAAAGCGCTGCGGGCAGAAGACGGGACATAGCCGTGGAAGGCGGCCCCCAGCTCTGGGAGAGAGAGGACCTGAACGCGGAGCAGCTCCGCGGGGCCCCTCGGTGCCACCCAGACGCGGGGGCGAGGAGAGGAGGCGGCGGCGCTACGGGATCCGGTGGCCCGCAGGCAAAACCCCGCCGCCCCCAGACCTCTACCCGCTGCCTTGGGCGCACGTGTCTGCAGCAGGCCACGGCTGCACCGGAAATCCGTCTGTCTTTCCTCCTCGCTCTCGGCCATCTCTGGCCAGTGGCAAAGGGAAGGGGGCACGTCCCCATCCTGAGCCCAGTCTTGGACCCCCGGCGCGGCAGAGAAGACCCCCTTTGCCCGCCCCGTCTGACCGACACTCCAGCCCCTGGCGGCACGCCTCTCCCTGTAGTACAAACAGGGAAACCGAGGCCCAGGGAGTGACAACGACACCCACAGACAGCTGAGAGGTAGAAAGCAGGCAAAGCGGTGACGGGGTCTGCCCCGGGCTGAGGAGCCCTCGATCTGCCCGGTGCAAGGGCTTGGGACTCGGGCTTCGAACAAACCTTTCCCGGAGAGAGCCTGAGACTCTCTCGGGTTTCCCCGGGGCGGTCCCCAGATATTAAAAATGTCATTTGTTGAAGGCTTTACGGGCATAAACTCACTGAATTCCCACAACAGACCAAGAAGGCAGGTAGGATCACTGCCGTTTTACAGGTGAGGAAACTGACCTTCTGTGATTGAAATGAATCAGCTTGTTCGCCGCCACACTGCTAATAAAGTCACCGCGCCGAAACCACTCCGGAGCCTGTGCCCTTAACCTTGGCGCCTCGCCACTCCCTCAGCGGCTGCGCCTGGCCCACGCGCTCGCCGGGTGCTCGCCCCCTCACACTGACAGCCCCCTTCAGCTCCCAAGCCCCTTGGCTATACCGACGACAAAGGATTGTGTGCGAGTTGCCCCCCGAGGGCAGGCGGCAGCCTGGAGAGAGGAGGCGACAGGGTTAGAGGGCTGGGTGCGCATCCCTGCGGTCAGAGAGGGACGCGCGCCGTTCCGGCCTCCCGAGATGGGGCGCGCAGGAGCCGTGTCCGCTCCAGCCCAGGCTCTGCCACATTCGCTATGGGAACTCCAGTCGTCCGCTTCTCTCACTCTTAGCCGAGGACTTAGAGCTCCAGGCGCAGGCAAAGTCGCCTGGGTGAAATAGACTAAACACAAGACTTTGTGGGGCTGCCTGAGACACCCATCAAAGAGTAGAAAGCTGGACATCTGCGGAAGTGCTTTAATGGAGAAAGACCATATGGCCTTGGCATTACCATAAATAGCTAAAAGCTAAAGTTATTCCGAACCGAGAGAATACAGTTGGGGACACTTCCTGCAAGGATCTCCTGATCCGAGGCTGTCACAGAGCGCGACTGTACCTTCCCCACAGCCCTACACCCCACTTGATTAGAGCATGACCAGGGAAGGGCCCTCGCTCGCTGCCTTGGCAGAAGGAGGCTCCAGGATGGGAGAAGGGAACTCCTGGTTGTTTGAAAATGAGCATCCCTTCAATAATGCAAACCCGGGTGCGAGAAACTGAGGCCATCGAAGATTTGGAGGGGAATGGAGGGAAGAGTAGGCCTGTTTGCTTGTGAGGAAGTGGGAGAACAAAGGGGGAGTTTAGCACACAAGCTCAAAGTTCCCAGCTCACAATTCACTGGCTATTTATGCACTGCTCACTGTTTGTAGGTCTTGGTTAGCTACCAAGATGCGAGGTGCGTGTGATCTATGCAAATATGATTGTTTGAACGAAGAGAGGCTGCAAATTTGTGGGCCCGTGCAGGACGGGCGTTTGCGGGTGAGTGACAGCGCGCACTTGAGTGCCTGTGTGGGCGTCTGCTTGAAGAGGATTGCTGCACACAGCGTGAGTACCTGTGTGCATGTAGAGGGTGCATGTGGCACGTGTCTTGTTTATGTGAGTGAGGGTGCATATGCAGAAATATGTGTGTGCAAGAGTGCCGTACACTTGTGGATGAGCCCGAGCTTACACATGAGTCGTGTTTGTCAGGTGAAATGCAGCAGAGAAGTCCCTAAAATCTCAGGGCACTCAAAGGCAAAGCGCAGGAAAAGCGCGGACTGATAGGCGGCGTTGAAACTGTTGCCGCTTGCACCTGCGGGTAGAGGGGAGCCGCCTACGCGGCGTAGGACCCACCGAGAGACCGTAGCTTAGCGCCCAGCTAGGCTCGGGGTAGGAGAGGAGTTTCCCACGGGGCCCCACAGATTACCCGAACTGTGATCGCAATGATCCCTGCTGGACAATTGCGCGCTCTTAATTGTTCCTGGCGGACAGTTTCTGATTGTGTCCTAAAGTAGTCCGCTTCAGGGTTATTTCCTTGTGCATTTATTACCTTTATCACTGTCATTATTTGGAAGCTGTATGAAAATGGTGCCAAACCCACCAACACAACCCTGCCCCGCCTCTTGGAAGCCTCCCTGGCCACGCGCTGTCCCGCGGGCGTTCAAATCTTCTCCTTTCGTGGAGCCACAGCGCCACCTCTCGATCCCCCAGCGTAGCGTGCCCCTTCGCAGGAGCCTTCAGGTTCCCCAAACACGCCTTGACGCCTTACCTGGGTTCAGGAGATTGGAATGCCTTCTCCACCCGGAGTAGCTCTACTCCCCTTATAGTCACCAGCTCGAAGTTTTCCTCTTCTGTGAAACTTCTACAAACCCTTTCTAGCCACTGGTACCTTCCCTGATTCCCTTAGTGCTCGTATCACATTGGACAGGAGATAATGTTTAAGTGTCTCTCTCTCCTCCCCAATCGGGAGCTCCCCAACAATAACCACCGTTGCCTATAGGAACGACAATCAAAACAATAATAAAACCTAGCGTTACTGAGCTCATACGATGTTGCAATATACTGTGCTAAGTGCTTTCCTTTTATTATCTCATTTAATTTTCCCGGCAAAACCATGAAGTACCGATATCATTTCGCAGTTTGCAGATGAGACTAGACTAGCGAGTTACTGTCCAAGGTCGAACGGTAGAGCCCAGCCCACACCTGTCTGATGCCAGAGTCCACTTTACTACTGTACCTTGTGTTTTTATTCAGCTCTATATCCACAGATCTTAAGACAGGACCAGGCATAGAGTGGGCATTCATATGCTTAGGAATAAATGAACCACCACCCATTTAAATTCGTTCTTCTCCAAGAGAGTCGGACTAGAAAATATGGCAATTTTCAGATACCCTGATTGAAATGTTGATTTATCTCCAAAGAGTATTCCATCACTAACGAGCAAGAAGACCGTAGTCAGGTCACTACTTCCACAATTTCCTCATTTGTAAAAGTAGGTTTGCTGTGAGAAATAAATGAGAAATTTTGAAGTACTTTATATAGCCCCTTATTCTGTGGTCAATGCTCAGTAAAAGTTTATTATGATATAATTATAGCTTAAAAAGTTAAAGCACAAAACAAAAATATGTTCCCCCTACATAGAATTCACTGTACCTTTTATAAAATGGTCATTTGTATAAAATGACCTAAGTGTTATATCTTCATTGTCATCTTGGACATAAAATATGTAATAAAATATGTTTAGTTTAGCCCTGGCCGGTTGGCTCAGTAGTAGAGCGTCGGCCTGGCGTGCAGAAGTTCCGGGTTCGATTCCCGGCCAGGGCACACAGGAGAAGTGCCCATCTGCTTCTCCACCCCTCCCCCTATCCTTCCTCTCTGTCTCTCTCTTCCCCTCCCGCAGCGAGGCTCCATTGGAGCAAAGATGGCCCGGCCACTGAGGATGGCTCTGTGGCCTCTGCCTCAGGCGCTAGAATGGCTCTGGTTGCAACAGACACCCCAGAGAGGCGGAGCATCGCCCCCTGGTGGTCATGCCGGGTGGATCCCGGTCAGGCGCATGCGGGAGTCTGTCTGACTGCCTCCCCGTTTCCAGCTTCGGAAAAATGAAAAAATATATATATGTTTAGTTTATTGTGTTTGGGGTATTAATGTTAAGCCTGCTCTGTTATAAAATTTTAAGGGAAGGAGGGAAAATATATAATTAAATAGTAAATCAGAGGATGTTAACTTGCCCTTTCCTCATGATTTGTAGAGTTTTACCAAGGAAGATTGTTTTTTTATTTAGAAATCAAATTTAATTGGGCAACAGTGATCAATAAGAAGAGCACATAGGTTTCAGGTGAACAATCTCTATAGCATTTGAACTGTTGATTGTGTTGTTTGCCCATCACCCAAAGTCAAATCATTTTATGTCACCTATATCTGTCCCTCTTTACTACCCTCCTGCCCTGCCCCTCTCCCCCTGGTAACCACTCACTTTTATCTATGTCCATGAGTCTCGGTTTTATATCTCACCTATGTGTGAGATCATGCAGTTCTTAGCTTTTTCTGATTTACTTGTTTCATTTAGTATAATGTTCTCAAGGTCCATCCATGTTGTAGTAAAAGAAAGATTATAAAAATGTTTATTATTCTGGGAAGTACAAAACTTATTTTTTAATTTAGGGAACATCCTGAGCTAGTTTGAATTGTCCCCCACTTGAAACACTTTGTTGCTAGTAATATACACGGCCTAGCGTGCGGAGGACCCGGGTTCGATTCCCGGCCAGGGCACACAGGAGAAGCGCCCGTTTGCTTCTCCACCCCTCCGGCGCTTTCCTCTCTGTCTCTCTCTTCCCCTCCCGCAGCCAAGGCTCCATTGGAGCAAAGATGGCCCGGGCGCTGGGGATGGCTCCTTGGCCTCTGCCCCAGGCGCTAGAGTGGCTCTGGTCGCAACATGGCGACGCCCAGGATGGGCAGAGCATTGCCCCCTGGTGGGCAGAGCGTCGCCCCATGGTGGGCGTGCCGGGTGGATCCCGGTCGGGCGCATGCGGGAGTCTGTCTGACTGTCTCTCCCTGTTTCCAGCTTCAGAAAAATGCAAAAGAAAAAAAAAAAAAAAGAAGTAATATACAACAGGTTTAAAAATATGTATTTAAGCCCTGGCCGGTTGGCTCAATGGTAGAGCGTCAGCCTGGCGTGCAGGAGTCCCGGGTTCGATTCCTGGCCAGGGCACATAGGAGAAGCGCCCATCTGATTCTCCAACCCTCCCCCTCTCCTTCCTCTCTGTCTCTCTCTTCCCCTCCCGCAGCCAAGGCTCCATTGGAGCAAAGTTGGCCCGGGCACTGAGGATGGCTCTATGGCCTCTGCCTCAGGCACTAGAATGGTTCTGGTTGCAACAGAGTGACGCCCCAGATGGGCAGAGCATCGCCCCCTGGTGGACATGCCGGGTGGATCCTGGTCCGGTGCGTGGGAGTCTGTCTGACTGCCTCCCCATTTCCAACTTCAGAAAAATACAAAAAAAAAAAATATATATATATATATATATACATATATATATGCAAATGATTATACCGAAACAAATGAGGGTTGTTTAAACATATTCCACCATCAGACATTGCCTAAAAAGGCTAAGTTTTAAAGGTTCAGGGCCTCTTTTTAGAATGACCCATTAAACAATTACTCCTATTAGTAATTTAAATGAAAAGAAACTTTTCTGTGTGGGCTATATCTTTCCTACTATCAAATTATTTTGGAAAGACTGTTGACTAGTATAGTCATGTCATAAAGAAATGACTTCTCCTTAGATAAATGAGTCTAATAAAATCGACAGAAAGCATAAATGTGCCTCCCCATTCAGTAGGCCCATAATGAATTTCTAGAAACTTTATCCCAGCCTTGATTTGGTTTAGTTCGTTTGTACCTCCTTCCCATTCTATGAAATACTCTTGTAGGAAGATGAAGAAATCAATTCAGGATGTTTTACCTGCAGCAAATTAACGTGCTAAGCAATTTTATTGTAGAGCTGGCAGATATTTTATTATCTTTTTTGGGAATTTGATTTATATTGCTAGTAGGAGACGGTGGCTTTTTGTCACTTCTGAGAGGGGTCTGTTTTCTTCTTTTTTTATTCCTAATATGGTAGCCATTAGAGATGTTCCCCAAAATTGTCTTTTCTTCTTCCAGATGCATAGTAAGATGAAAATCTTCTGATCCCCCTGCATGTAGATGCGGCCCTGTGATTTGCTTTGGCAAATGAAAAATTAGCAGAAGTAGTATGTATTCTGTATGGGCAGAAGTTTTAAAGGCAAGTGTGCGGTTCACAAAAACGCCTGTGGCTAAGCCACAGCTGCAGGTGACCCCCCCCCCCATAGAGTTTCCTTCTACCTGCCACACTTTGCAAAGATAATGTGGAGTGGGAACCCTTCAAACCCACAGTAGGTATTTTGCATGAGTGGAAAGTAATCTTTCATTACTGTAAATCCCACAGCATACTCAAGCCTCTCCTGACAAATACACCTAGGAAAGTAACTACTCTTTCCATTTCTTTTGGTAGAAAATGTGAAAATTCTTCTCCTAGAGTAAAAAAAAAGTAGACGTCCGCATCTAATTAAGTAGATGAATCAATGAAGTTACTGGATCTGAAATCTGTCTCTTGTTTTTCTTACTCAATTCATACATTTCCTGTGGGTCAGAATACTATTTAGAAAACTCTGAAATGGGTGTTTCAGGGGCTCAGATCAGGAAAGACCGTATTAGCAAACACCATATTTCCCCATGGATAAGACGCTCCTATGTATAAGACACATCTTAATTTTGGGGCCCAAAATTTGAAAAAAATAAAGTGTGTTACATAAAGTTATTGAACTCAAATGTAATTCATCATAAAATTCATATAATTCTCCAAATGGGAAATGCAAGTAAAAAATCTATAACCACTGTATAAGACACACCCAGTTTTTAGACCCCAAATTTTTCAGAAAAGGATACATCTTATGCATGAAGGAATACAGTTTATAAAAGAAAGATTTCTTCCTCTATTGTGTTCATTTCTATAATTTCAAGTTGGTGAAAGAGGTCGGAGAACCAGCTTGTGCTTAAAAAACATGATCTAGGGCAAGTCATTTAACTTTTCCAGACCTTACCATTTCCATCTGGAAAACAAGAATGTGAAAGCCAAATCTGATTGCCATCCAGCCCTCTCTACAGAGCTAGAATTCTGAGATTTGGGTGATAACAGTTTCCGAGTCAATGCTGCAGTATAAGGCTCCCTGTCTTCCTATCCTCAGCACAGTTTTGTGAAACATTCTTAATTCCCCCACACAGATCCCGACTTAAAACAATGCTTCTCAGGCAGGATAGATCGTGCTTCTTAACTGTCATTTTTCTAGCCAAGAGAAAAAAATTTTGCTTTTTTTATTGGAGAACCATCCTCTTCAGGTTTCATTATCAGTTCACCTAAGGAAATTCCTTGTGAATTTTCAGGAAACTTTTGTGAGAGAATATTGATCATGTGACAAGTGCTGTAGGTTGAAATCATTATTATCTGTTCTTTCTCCTTAGCGTGGCATGACGGATCTCCAGAAACAATACTGTTACCTTCATTTGGATAATGATGTACAGTTGACAAGGAGGTCTCACAGCAGTTGTGACTTTGACTCTTCTCAACAAACTGTACAGCTGACATCTCTCCCCCGTGTCACAGGGGAGGGCTGTGGCGGAGGCCCGCCTGTGCCACGTGGGCAGTCAGCAGCAGGGTTTGGCTTTAACCTGAGAACCACAGATTCCTGTGAAATTAAGAAAGCCCTCTGCAACTTTACTAGGAAATAGAAAGTGTTGAAACAGGGCCACAGGGCACTCCTTTACAGAAATTGGCTGGGTATTTTCTGTTGCGGACATTATAGCTGTCAAACCGACTCCTGGTTTCTCCTTTGGGCACCAGAAAAGACTGTAGTCCTCTCCATGAAATTAGGTATGCTCATCGGACTTATTTGAGCCAGAGCTTTTACTTAAGGGGTCAGAAAACCCCCAGAGGACTCGCTCGCCTCAGCCAGAGAGGTATTTCTGAAGATAGATAGACCCATCAGTTTGGGTCCTGCTGTCATGATCGTGACAAGCAGAGCCCTTTACCAACATGCACTGATTTTATGCAGACAAGTGGATTAAGCCACTGGAGTTTGGGGGTTGCTTGTTACTGCAGCTTAACTTACTCTGTCCTGACTGGTAGAGTTCCCTAATTCAAATCTAAGTCTTTTATAAAAGACAACTGTTTTTGTCGAGTAGACTCTTGTAAACTCGCGTCTTATACACTTACCTTTTAAAGAGAAATTTTCCCCTGGGACTCCCGTGTTTTTATTTAAATTAATTATACTATCTCCTTAAATATGCACAAGCATTAAACTAGGAATACACTCTTTGTACGTGTAACACTTAAGCAACTGCAAAACCAAATTTCAAAGTTGATGAAGATGAAAAGTGCCACAAAACCAAAGATTGATAAATGAACAATAATAAAATGTGCTGGATGACCCAGGTTTTTTGGAAACTAAATTGCCATTCAAACATCAACATGGCTCTGAATCAATAAAATAGGCTCGTCAGGCCTGACCAGGCAGTGGTGCAGTGGATAGAGTGTCGGACTGGGATGCAGAAGGACCCAGGTTCGAGACCCCGAGGTCGCCAGCTTGAGCGCAGGCTCATCTGGTTTGAGCAAAGCTCACCAGCTTGGACCCAAGGTCACTGGCTTGAGCAAGGGGGTTACACTGTCCGCTGAAGGCCCGCAGTCAAGGCACATACGAGAAAGCAATCAATGAACAACTAAGGTGTCACAACGAAAAACTGTTGATTGATGCTTCTCATCTCTCTTCGTTCCTGTCTGTCTGTCCCTATCTATCCCTCTCTCTGACTCTCTCTGTCTCTGTAAAAAAATAAAAATTAAAAAAAAAATTAGGTTCTTCGGGGCGTGGCACATCTGTTTCATTGTGTCCTAGTGATGTCTCGGTTGTCTGACCACGTCCCTCCTTTTCTGAACTGCCACAAAGCATTCCTTATGAACACGGAGTAGGAGAAGCTTAAAGGAGTCATTTTACTATCAAATCAGCCCCTGCCCCTTGGTAGCCAGCCTGTGACACTCTGGAATCCCTGCTGGCACCCATAAACATAAATTAAAATTGGAAACTGGAAATTTTGTGTTAGTGCTCAGTTTTTTAAGGTTAATCACCCAGATAAGTTGATGCTTAACTTTTTAAGATGATCATTACACTGAAAGCCTTAAGCTCTTAAATCAATTTCTATCAAAATCTAGGAATCTTCCCACTTTCAAAAATATATTTCCTATGCCACTGAACTACACACTTAAAATGGCTTAAACGGCACATTTTATGTGTATTTTTACCACCATTTAAAAAAAATTTTTTTTTTCCAAAAGAACAGCACCGGCTTCAGAGCAAGATATTCTGACTATCAGATCCTCACTCCCACTCTGCAGATGCTGGGCAACCTTGAGGCCAGTTGCTTAACCTCTCTGAACCTCAGGTACATCACCTGCACAGCGGTACTGTACTTACGTCACACGGTCGTTCTGAAGAGCAGAGAGGAGAGAATGAAGGAAGAGTCCAGCACTAGACTAGTCTATGGAGAACCACTGTGTGGTTTCCTTCTGGCGCACTGCCCGGCTGCGTCTCCAGCCTCCTGAGCCACCAGGTATGGCTACATGGCTGGGATCTGGCCAACATAAGACAGGTAGAATTGACAGATAACACTTCATAAGAACCTCTTCCCCACACAGACTTTCCCCCATTTTCTTCCCTGCCCGTGAGCTGAACCAGAGAACCCAAAACATGATCCCAGCTCTAGGGCAGCACTTAGCAAAATTTGCCTGTAAAAATCCTGACAGGCGACATTTTAGGGCTCAGGGGCCATACAGTCTGTGGCAAGCACTCCCCTCTGCCACTGTAATGTGAGAGCAGCTACAGAACTCAGGTGACAATGTAATAAGTGAATGTGGCTGTGTTCCAATAAAACATTATCTACAAAAAAAAAAAAAATGACAAGAACAGCAGGTGAAATGCGGCCCATGAGCCGTAGCTTACTGACCCCTCTACTCCAGGACGTGGAAGGAATCCGGGTCACTCCATAACTGCGTGAGGAAACAGACTTCCTACAGGCTAGAGATAAGCTTTTGTTACGTTAAGTCATTGAGATTTTAGAGTTATTTCGGCATTCGCCTACTCTGATATCGTTGAAGGAGGCCATCGATAGAAGATGACCTCAGGTGAACTTGACCTCCCACCCTCCCCGGTCCTTGAAATGGACATTTTGCCCTCTGTTCCCACGGGTTCCGTCATAGAGCCTTCACAATACATGTGAGTGAAATAGAGAAAACACTTATCAGTGAATAAGTACGTGCGTGGAGAAATTAATGAATGCGACATCTGTGGCATTCTAAGCTGTCATGGTCCCCTCTCTCCACCTCACTCCCCTATTCCCAGACACATATCTGGATTTGTTATGTGCCCCACCCCAGATGATCAGAGACACAGTTGGGAGACAGCTTGCATGGGTGGCACGACTAGAGCTTGGTTAACGGGCTCGTTCTATGGGAACACGTTGCTCCCTCTTACAGTAAGACCCCTGTCTCAATGGCAAAGTCAGCTTTGGGTTGCTGCTCGGTGGCTATGACACAGTCCTCCACAGAGCCTGTCACCTGTAACCCTGCCAGTACCACCCCGGCCATTTGGTACTTTTTACCCCCCGTTTGCAGTCAGGGAGCCTGAAACCCAGAAGGGTTCAAGAACTTTCCTGAAATCACAGGCTGGCGGCACCGAATCTCCAGCAGCACGCAGGGGGTTGGTTTCTGACGCCGCTGGAATCTGTCCCACCTTCCCTACTTGAAGTGTATTTGTTGGGGAACAATTAACCTTGGGATGAAGAATTTGTCACCGTTCTCTGCGAGTTTCAAATTTTCCCATTCCAGGAGGAAATGAGCAAAATATGTCCTAGATAACACAGAGAAAAATGCTTCATTGTCTTAATTGCCTTTCCATTTCAATCAAGAAAGGCATTTAATTATTCCTGAACTACATTCAAGACTTCTCTCTCAAGAACAGTACGCTCCCCAGGTGAGTTCACCAAATCGGCGAAAAATGTTTCTCGATTCTGAATATTAATCTCCGACGTTTATTGAGCACGTTTTATATGCCAGGGAGACTATTTAAATCCTTCCCATTTTATGGCCTCCCTTCTTCCTCACAGCAGGCAAGTGAAGTGGAAACTGTCATTTTTTCCCCCTTTAACTAGTGAGAAAACTGAGGCACAGAGAGGTAAGAGTTTGTCGAATCCCAGAAGAGGTCACACCTCTCCTGTCAGCACGCCGCTATGGTGACGGGTGACGGTGACGGTGACAGCAAAGGGACGTCCTTTCCCCTCGGTGTCTATGCGCAAGACCGACGTGGGAGACTCACCCGCGAACACTTGATCAGCTACTACCGCGCCATTTGGAACCTCATGACTCTGGGATTTGAGATGGGTGATCAAGAGGCTATGGAGTCAGGGCAAGGGGAACAAATTTCTCCCCGCTTCTCACATGAACTGAGGAAGGAAGCCCCTTGCTGCTGAACACCAGCACCTGGTCCCTGGAACGGCCCAGGCAACGTTCCCTCAGTGCCTCCTTGGAAACTGTCATCGCTGTCGGAGACCCCAGGGAAGGGAAACCGCTTCCCTGTGATCTGTAGTGTACGGCCATTACTCTTTCCTCCCTTGACTTCTTAGAGAATGAAGAACAGTTAACCGAGTACAGTTAAATAGCATGAGCGTGTGGTTGTCTGAGTAAGAAAAAGAAAATAGCCTGACCTGGTGGTGGCGCAGTGGATAGAGCATCGGACTGGGATGCAGAAGGACCCAGGTTCGAGACCCCCGAGGTCGCAGGCTTGAGTGCGGGCTCATCCGGTTTGAGCGAGGCTCACCAGCTTGGACCCAAGGTCGCTGGCTCCAGCAAGGGGTTGCTCAGCCTGCTGAAGGCCCGCGGTCAAGGCACATGTGAGAAAGCAATCAATGAACAACTACGGTGTTGCAACGTGCAATGAAAAACTAATGATTGATGCTTCTCATCTCTCTCTGTTACTGTCTATCCCTCTCTCTGACTCACTCTCTGTCTCTGTAAAAATTAAATAAATAAATAAATTTTAAAAAAAAAAAAAAGAAAGAAAAAGAAAATATGTTCTTGGGTGATGGTCTGTACTTCAACCGTCAAAAAGCACATTTTTGAAATGTATGGGCCACATTAGCAGGGAAATTGAGGCTTACAGTTGATCCTAAGGGTTTTATACTTCACAATAGCTAAGCTCAGGACAATAAGAATATGCTGAGATCTTCAGACCAAAATGTTTTCTTAGGATTTGGAGTTTTAAAATATTTAGTCCTGTCCTGGCCAGGTAGCTTAGGTGGTTAGAGCATCACCCGGATTCACCAGGGTTGTGGGTCTGATCCCTGGGTCAGGGCACATGCAGGGACCGGCCAATGAATGGATGGATGAGTGGAACAATATGCCGATGTTTCTCTCTCTCTAAAATCAAGCAATAAAAAGTTTTAATAAAAATTATTAAAATTAGTCTTTACCTTAGTCTCAATTTTAATAGCAAAGTATTTTTAAATATTTTAATCAAATGTTCTATTTCATTACTTTGCCTAAGGGTATATGTGAACAAAATATTGTTTTTAAAAATTGTATTTAGACAATTAACTTTAACAGGGTGATATTGATTTTTTTTTAAATAATAAAACAGCCCCTATTCCTAATAAACAAGAGCAATTGTTGATTCTTTAATTGTGTCTTTGAAGGCTCCTATTCATAAGCCTGATTTTGTTCAAGTAAATCTATGTTTTCTCCGGGAAATATTTTAACACTGGAAAAGACTATATAAGCTCAGCCCCTTATATTAAGATTTGTGGAAATCATACAGCATTGAGACATGCAAGCAGTTCTCATTTAATAAAGACTTGAACCATAGTCTTAAACCACTGGAGCTAAGTAAGAAATCCAAGTTGATATTCTTTTCATTTTCCTTTGCACTAGCCTATTGCCGTGTGTATAGAACCTCTTTTTTTATATATATTTATTTTTTTTATTCAGTGAGAGGAGGGGAGGTAGGAAGACAGACTCCCGCATGTGCCCCCCCCCTCAGGATACACGTGCAAGCCCACTAGGGGGCAATCTGGGGTGTCCCTCTGTTGCTCAGCAACCAAATTCTTAGCATCTGAGGCGGAGGCCATGGAGCCATCCTCAGGGCCTGGGGCCAACTTGCTCCAATCAAGCCATGGCTGCAGGAGGAAAAAATGAGGGGGGCGTGGAGAAGCAGGTGGGTGCTTCTCCTGTGTGTCCTGACCAGGAATCAAACCTGGGATATCCATACACTGGAAAATCCATTACATCATAAGATTCAGTAGAACCAACAGGAAGTGGGGACATAGCTACACTCTACCATTGAGCCAAACGGCCAGGCCCTAGAACTTCTTTTAAGCCCCCAAATTCCATATATTCTGAGGATACCATGACAACTTGGACATATTTTAACCTCCTAAGAGACTAAAAACAGTATCACTGAGCTTCCAGTTTCTGATCACAGCAGCTGTGTCATTCAGATCAAACCTCCCCCCTAACACACACACACACACACACACACACACACACACACACTGGTTTAAATATTTTTGAAACCTCCCCCCTAACACACACACACACACACACACACACATACACACACACACACACACACACACACACACACTGGTTTAAATATTTTTGAAATCTCCCAAAAGGGATCAAAAAAACAAAATAACAGTGGGAAGCTCCCAGGACAATTTTTTGGCGAAAAACCTGTAACCAGAGTGTAGAATATTTAACACTTATACCCCAAAGCATTGCTAGTTATTGTCAACATGGGTTTCTACACAGGGGCCTCATGGGGGAAAGTTGAGGGCAGCAAAGCTCAGGGCTCAACTTCTATCCAAGGTGAAAATTGTTAAGAGACATCCTCACATTAAGCTGGGGTTTCAAAGGGCTATATTTTCCATTTCGGGCCAAAGTTAATCTAACCCTATCACACTTTCCCAACGTTGGAGGCCTTTGGGACCCAGACACTCTCAGGAAGATTGATAATCAGGTTATTTGGCCCAGGTAGGCACAGCTTGAGTTGACTAAAGAATCTCAAATAGTGGAATGGTTTAAGGTGGTCCCCCTCTGATAGTGTACCCAGAAACCTGACTAAGCAAGCCCAAGCTTTCAAGGGGCAGGCATACCTGGGCCAGGCCTTGGTCACCCTACAAATAATTTTACAAGGGCAAAGAAGGCAAACAATCAAAGAGTAGCAGGAACAGAGGGAAAATCCATTACATCATGAGATTCAGTAGAACCAACAGGAAGTGGGGACATAGCTACACTCTCTCAGAGTTGGAAAGTATCAAACATTCACAGGTACCAGGGGTTAGAACTTTAATATGTCTTTTGGGGAAGAAGCACAATTCAATTTGTAAATAATGGAACAAAAATTTTAGAACTATAGTATGATATCTACAAAGTAGAAGAAATGAATGGAATAATGAATACTGAAGATGAAAAGTTATATTGATATCAAAACCTAATAGGAACAGTATGAGAAAGGAAGATTATAGGTTGATCTTTTTATGAACACAGATTTTTTTTTCCGAAGTGAGAAGCGGGGTGGGGGTGGGGGCGGGCAGACAGACTCCTGCATGCACCCCACCAAGATCCAACCGGCATGCCCACCAGGGGGTGATGCCTGGGCAGGCCATCTGGGTGTTGCTCCACCGCAATTAGAGCCATTTCAGAGCCTGAGGTGGAGGCCATGGAGCCATTCTCAGGGCCCGGGCCAACTTTTGTTCCAGTGGAGCCTTGGCTGCAGGAGGAGAAGATAGAGATAGAGAGAAAACAGAGGAGGAAGGGTGGAGAAGCAGATGGGCACTTCTCCTGTGTGCCCTGGCCAGGAATCGAACCCGGGACTTCCACATGCAGGGCCGATGCTCTACCGCTGAGCCAACCGCCCAGGGCCCACAGACTTCATTTTTTAATTTAAACAGCTCTAGCCAGATTTCTCAGTTGGTCTCACATGTACATATGTATGTCAAAGATGATCATATACTACACTTTTAATATGTACAGTTTATTACATATAAATTATACCTTAATAAAACTTATAAAAATGGCTCAAGATAGAAAAAGTATCTGTATGTCTTACTCTCCTTGGAACATAGGTTTGGCAACCTGTTTTACCTCCACCATTAGTTCAAGTACCTCATCAAGAGCTGCTTAAGGAATCAGCATGGCCCGTGTCACTGGGAGTGATTGTCAGTCTCTGGGTAAGTTCAATGAACACATGTTTTCTAGTCATCCCTCCTTTCTTGAAGAAGAACCTATTTTTCTCATAAGGGATTATCTCCCCCCTATTGTGGCAGCTTTGGCTTAACAATAACACCGGGCAAAGGTGGTCAAATCATTACTCAGAACGAGCCAAATGGACTTCCTGCCTCAGAACCCTCGCCTCTGCCATGGAGTTGGGGAACAGTGCAAAGCTGATGCCCCCTAGTGGTTGTTTCGGTTTCTGTGTAGAAGGGATGGGGCCAGCTGGGATTCTACTATTGCAAAGCATTTTGATAAACAATAAGAAATCTTATCCACCTAAGCTAAGAATTGGGGTTTCTTAAAGCTCCCCCAAATGTCCCCTTGAAGTCTACCACTGGGTAACTCCTAAAGATATTGCCCATTCGTGCCTGTTTCCTGAAGCCCCAGAGTCGAGGTGGTTTATGACCCCACAGAGCCTGGTTGTTGGGCTGTTTTTTTGTTTTGTTTTGTTTGGGGTATTTTTGTTTTGTTTTGTTTTTAATTCCATGAGCCACCCTTTATTAATAAAATAAATACTCTTTTTGGTTTAACTTGCCCAGAGTTGGTTTCTATTACTTGCACCACAGAAGGCTGATTCAGTAGGGACCCAACTACCAGATGGGAAGAGGGATCTTTAAAGCCTCTTTTGAGGCTGTGGTCCTAAGATAAGCACAAATACAATTAGGCCTCTCTCATCGGAATCAATAGTTATAGATGTGCTGGGAAGACAATAGATGGATGGCTCATCATCTCAGATGGACGTGTGTGTTGGCTCCGGACACTTTAAAACAATGAAATAAAGTATACTTTGCAGCCCCGAGGATATACTTGGAATATAGTTCCACAAATGGATTCAAAGGACACTTACTAGTGATATTCAGCAAACCTTGGAAGGAGGCTCTACCAAAGTACATTATGCATTCAGACTGATGTCAACACATAATAAAACAAGGGAGTGAAGGCTAGGGGCCAGGAATCTGTAAACATGAAAAGAATAATGAAATCATAAACACTAATCAGTATCAGAAACAAAAGGACTTAGAGGAAACCCAAAGAATTCTCTAGCAAATCTAAAGTAAGTCTCTCACCAAGAAAAAAAAAAAAAAAAAAAAAAAGCTTTACGTTTGATTTTTATTAGTATATTTAATGTAACTTGTGAAATCTTATATCTGCTCACCCTGGTTCGAATCTCATACACTGACAGTGATGACCATTGAGAAAAGAAAATAAACAAAAACAATAAAACGGGTTCTTCCTCTGAATTGGGGTGGATGAGTGGTAAGAATATAGTTCTACAGAAAAAAGTTTCTTGTGATTCATAATCAAACTTTTTATGAAAATTTCTTCTGAAATCTCTCTGGTTTTGTTGCAAGTAAGAACAGTGATCCACGCAAGACAAAAAAAGTATTCTGTTTTGTTGAACAGTGAAACTGACCTCTCTCTCAGCTTTTAAACTTCTAATGGCAAATTAAACCCATCTTGCCAAGAAAAGGAAATTATGAGAGAAAATAAAAACTGTAATGCAGAAAAAAATTGGTGTATCGATCTTTATGCATTTCCTGATTTCCTTACCTTATAATGATTTTCCTAAATTGAGACACAAGCATTAAAAAAGCAAAAATGTATTTAATGGAAATTCTTGGCCCTCCCCCCTTTTAAATTATTTAGTAACATTGGGTGCTAAGAAATTGTCCCGGCTCCGATACAACTCCCTATGCTAATTGTGGCCAGCAGATTAGTAATTATAACAGATTATACAAAGCAGAGAAAAGCTACACTAAATGCTAGGGAGTAAAGCTTGCAATTAGATGGCTCAGCCTTCAATGTCTTCACTCTGAATCTCTGTGAAGAATGAAGAAGAAGAAAAAAAGCCCTCTGCACCCAAATTGAAGGGGACCAGTTTCCTGATTGTGTCCTAGGGGATCTGGATACAGCTCAAGCAATTTGAAGCATCCCCTCAGGTTGTACTCAGCAGAATTCCTGACCTCTGCCACATCCTATCTATCACCGGCCTTTATCAGGAGAAGATGCCAAATCACAAGCCATTTGGTGGCATATAATTGCTCTGACGCTGACAGCACAGGGATATATATCATCTCCTCTGTTTGAAAGGGAGTGAGCGGTTTCAATGGAAGGAGGCCGAATATAAAAGCCAGTTTAAATAAGCACTAAAGGGAGTTAAGCGGACACTGAAAGGAGAAGAACATCAAAATAAGATGAAAGCTGAAATAACGGATCAAGTGAAAAGATTAATAATGCATGATTTCTAATCACACACCCTTTCTGGTCTGTTAGAAATATTGTAGACTCAAGGGTTAAAAGGGAAGAAAGAATGAAAGAAAGAAAGAAGAAAGAAAGAAAGAAAGAAAGAAAGAAAGAAAGAAAGAAAGAAAGAAAGAAAGAAAGAAAGAAAGAAAGAAAGAAAGAAAGAAAGAAAGAAAGAAAGAAAGGAAGGGAGGGCAACAGGGGATAATAGAACTCAGAAGGGCTTATGAAAGCCTGGGACTGGCTTTCGGCAGCGTAGGAAGCATTGTGGCTGGTTTTGTGGATGCGGACTGAAATAATACTGAACCACACAGACAGAAAGCTTCTCTGTTCTCAGTCTCGATTCTTTCACTTACATCAAGAGGGATGTGACAGGGCTGGTCTGTCTTCAACGTCTCTTTAACATCTCCCTTTAAAAAGAAAAAAGAAAAAAGAAAAAGCAGGCCATAGGCCCTGAGCCTTTGGCAGACAATAGCATCTAACACTGATTTAATTATGTTGTTTTTATTCTATATATTTTTGCAGTTATCTACCATTTATGGCAAGTGATCTGGTTTCCATTTGTGATCCACCTATACTTTTGTTTTCTCTATTTGTGTTTTTAAAAACTGAGTGAACTTAAAGATAAACATTAAATAAATTAGAATACTAGATTTAAAAAAAAAAAGAAAAGAAGAGAAAACCAATAGTGAATGCATCCAGTGTGGTTGGGCACAAATCTTATAAAGGGTACTGAAATGATTTTAATTTAAAAAAAATTATCAGCTTAAAATCATAGACTGTCAGAGCTAAAGGAGACTAGGAGCAGGAAATACAAAGCCTCATGTTACATATGCGGAGGCCAAGGCCCAGGGACAGGGCAGAAATGACCAGGGTTTGCCATGACAAATGTGTGATGTCAGAGACAGGCGTTAATCTCAGCCGACTACTTCTTCCTCCATTGCTTTTACCGTTATTTAATTTGTAAGCTTCTCAAAAGCTGTATGTGTTGGACTTGGCTAAATATGTCCAGCCTGCGAAGGTGTCAAAATAAAAAGGCAAGCCACTAAAGAACTGTTATTCTTTACTAAAACTTGTGCCACTTATAAAACCACAGTGACATCTACTGGTAATCTTTGATAACGCAACTTTTGGAGTTTTTTTTTCTATAGAGCAACTTTTGATGTAATTCTTGGTTTGAGCAAGTCTGTCATTAAAAAGCAAACATTATTTTGTACAATGTCCCTCTGGTTTAGTTTGTCTATTTCCTCATGAATAGGTTTATTTTATAACAAGAATGCCACCTAGTTAAAGTTGTCCCTTCCTTAGTGCATCATATCAAGATGCAGGTGAGTGATGGTTTACCCCATTATTGGTGATGTTCACTTTGACTAGTTGGTTAACATGGTATGTGCCAGATTTACCCTCTGTAAAGTTACTGTCCTTTCCTTTCTAATTACTATCAGATTTGTGGGGCAATATTTTGAAGCTACATATATAGTTATTTTTTCTCTTAAACTTTCATTTGCTAGTTTTACTATCCATGAATAATTCTTGCCTGGGGGAATGCTTTGTAAAGTATGTGATTGTCTAACCCAGGTGTTGGGAACCTATGGTTCGCGAGCCAGATGTGGCTCTTTTGATGGCTGCATCTGGCTCGCAGACAAATCTTTAATAAAAAATAATAATAAAGTTAAAAATATAAAACATTCTCATGTTATATACAATCCATTTGTTTCCTACTGCTCATGTTCATGGTTGTGGGTGGCTGGAACCAATCACAGCTGTCCTCTGGGACAACACCAAATTTTTATTGGAGAATGTGTAACGTACATGGGTCCTTATATGGCTCTCACAGAATTACATTTTAAAATATGTGGCATTTATGGCTCTCTCAGCCAAAAAGTTTCCCGACCCCTGGTCTAACCATTATGCTTTACACCTGAAACTAATACAAAATAAAATAAAAACATAAAAATATGGGCACACAATGCAATTAATAATTCAAAGGCTATGGAGATGTTTACCTGAAACTTATCTACTCATTGATAAAAGTCACCTCATTAAATTTAATCTCTAAATTAAAAGTAAAAGAGGGGAAAATCATAAAAATAATAAACTGGGGAAAATAATAATTCTTGCCTAAATTTATTATTACTGTAATTGTTGCAAAACGTTAAATCTCTAATTCTGTCTTTTCTTTCTACCTTATTAGTTACCATTTTATCATAAGTAGAGTTTTCCCTGTTCTCTTATAACTTATGTTTGTATTTATTGATATTAATATGGACTCATGAAGTCTTACATCACCAATAACATAATATATGTATATAAAATCTATGTGATACATAACCCATGATTTAATTGCTATTTATTTCTCTGCCAAATACCAATGTCATGAAAGTCCAAGAAATTACAAGGAATTGTTCCAGGTTAAGGAGACTGAAGAGATATAACAACTCAATGTTATGCATAATCCTGGATTCAGTTCTGCCTGGGGCATAGGGTTAGAAGCTGTAAACAGCTAGAAAGGACATTACTGGGATAATTGGTGAAATCTGAATAATCCTTTGAATTAGATATTGTGGTTTAAATAACAATACCATACCAGGGTTAAATTTTCTGTTTGGATCATTTGACTGTGATCAGGTAAAAAAATATATATATCTTAGAAAATACACACTAAACTATTTAGAGGGAAAACAGCATTACATCTGCAGCTTATTCTTGAGTGGTTCAAAAAACAATTTTGTGTGTGTGTGTGTGTTTGAGAGAAATTAAGTAAATGTGGCAAATGTTTACAATGGGTGAGTCCGGGTAAAGGGTACACCGGGGTTCTTTGTACTATTCTAGCGACTTTTCTGTAAATTTGAAATTCTATCCAAACGAGTTAGTTACCAAGAAAAGGAAAATAAGGTTTTAAGACATTCTTTAAAGTCTTAGTTATTTTAAAAGAAAAAAACAAGTGAAAGAACAAAACAAACGAGTAAACCTATACCCAGAGGCTTGAGAAGTTCCAAGTCTCAGCTTAGTTTGTCACCGCTACATAGAGTTTGAGATAAAGCCCCTACTTCTTTCTGTAGGGAACTATTTCCTTGTCAAGGAAATCTATTATAAATTACTAGCTTAAATTCCTCAGGGGCCTAAAGAATTCCTCCAAGACACACATATTTCTATAAAAGCTCACACATTTAATACCACATCCAGAGGACTTCTATCTAAGCTGGGTCCTGGCATTGAACTCGACCAACCACCTGTGATTACCTTTAATTTGGAATAGATGAAGCTAGCTGGCTCAGAAAAAAAATAAATGCTCTCAAATATAATTCCCTCCATCCTCATAAGGCCCAGAACTTGGAATGTGGATGAGATTGCAGTTAGACAGAGTGACTCGCTGGACGTAGGGGAAGTGGAGGGGAGCGCTGCAGAGAGAGAAATGAAATAAAAATAATCTCGGGTTTTGGAACAAACAGCCGTGGATCAGAAGCATAGTCCTGGAACTGACACGTGGGGTGGTCTGCAAGGTTGATTTATTTATCCACCATGAACCTCAGTTTCCTCACCTGTTTTGCGTGGAGGTTCCATATCTGGCACTGTAAGTGGTGACTGTACTCTCGGTCCTGAGCCACACTTGGTGGAGAGTGGCGAATGCACAGCGTGTCACTGTTGGGGCGTCTTCCTCTCTTACCTCTCATCAGGCCTCCGGGATCCTCCCTGGGCCTCCTCCCAGTCCGCGTTCCACACAGCACCGCCGTGGCTGGAGCTTCCTAAGAGACAGACCTTCAGCTCAAAGTCCAAGCTCCCTAATGCGGCGCACCAGCCCCTCTGCGACCTCCAGGCCTGGTCCCTGGGCCCCTCTGCGGCCTCCGGGCCTGGTCCCTGAGCCCCTCTGTGACCTCCGGGCCTGGTCCCTGAGCCCCTCTGTAGCCTCCCCGACGGTGCTCCGTTCCTACCTTTATCTCCTCCTCTCCCTAAGCTCTAGTGCTCTCCCAGACTTGCCCAGTGATGAACATGGTCAATATCTCCAAGGTCCAGTACGCTAGTGACCAGCCACGCACGGCTAGGAAGCACTTGAAAGCTGGCTGATATGGCTGAGAAACTGAATTTTCAATTTTCAAAACTTTATTTCAATGCAAGTAGCCATACATGGCTGGTGGCCACCATACTGGACAGGCAGACACATAAAAGCTCTTCGGGTTCCCAACCAGCTATGTCCCATCTCATCTCTGGGTCTTCACCCTGGTTGCTGCCTCTCACTTGAAAACCTTTTTCTCATGAGACCATTATGCCTCAGGCTACACATACATCCCTTGTTGTACGCTTCTGTAGGACAGGATGTCCAAAAACTCTGCCGCTGATCAGCTTTCAACCACAAGTTTCATGGGGCAAGGGAGGCTCTATTTCAGAGCGGAAACGCATTGGTTATGCCCTCTGCTTCCCTGACACACATGTGAGGCGTTTTGGTCTCTGCCTTTGGCTGTTCATTAACTCAATGGGTGCAGGGCATCATTGGTAGGCGACGACGCATCTCATTAATGTGTTTTGTTTGGCTTTCACAACAATTTAAAAATGGAGCCAACATAGTAAATGGAAGAGACTTCTCTAAAAACATGGATTCTTGGGTATTCCGGAATAGCTGGCCACCCTGGGGCCACACGCACTTTTGCTCAGCGATAATCAGCTAGACTTGTTTTGATAGGGTTAGTCGCTAGGCAGATGTGGCTCTTTCCATGTAAAGTAATAAAAATTAAATAAAATTCAAAATGCAGTTCTTTGGTCTCAGTGGCCACATGTCAAATACTGAACAGGCACATGTGGCTCATGGCTACATGAGGGACAGAGCAGACACAAAGCACCTCCGGCCATCACAGAATGTTCCCTAGCACTGTGTTCTCTAAAGGGGAGTGGGGCCTGACCTGTGGTGGCCCAGCGGATAAAGCGTCCACCTGGAATGCTGAGGTCGCCGGTTCAAAACCCTGGGCTTGCCTGGTCAAGGCACATATGGGAGTTGATGCTTCCTGTTCCTCCTGCCTTCTTTCTCTCTCTCCCCTCTAAAAAGGAGTAATATATATTATTATTATATGTATATGGAATGGGGAAGGCAGCATCCTGAGGACGCCGTGAGTGCTCCTCAGGTCTGGGCAGTTCCCAGCTGACCCCTGACATTACCTACCTGATGCCTGCAGGCATTTGAATTTGAGGACCTGGTCTACCATACACTTCCGGGTTTCTATTTAATTTTGCAATGTTTTGAAAAACACCGCTCACCTATCATGAAGGCATAGAAGGGGTAAGAGCTGGAAATTACCCGAAAAGTAAGTATGAAAGTAGGACTAATGAGCCTGGAAAGTAGGGTGTGTGTGTGCTCACGCGCACGTGTGTGTGTGTGTGTGTCTGTGTGTGTGTGCGCGCACGCCATCAGTGCTTTCTTGGTGGGAACTGTGCAAACCAGAAGCAAACCATGGCTAGAAAGCGCCAGACATCTGTAATCAACACTGAGCAAAAGGCGAGCAAATGCAACTGTCACGTGACCGGCACGGCTCCTCGGAGGCACGGTGATGGGGTCTGGGTGGGCTCTAGTTGAATAATACAGTGGGAATGGGCTTTGGGCTCTGAGCTCTGATTCCTTTTTTCCCCCAGAAAACTCAGGAATCTAGATTTCTAATGGGAAATCTCTCAATTTGAGCTCAAGTTTTTCAGAAACGCTGTCCAAACAAAACGAGTTTGCCAGTCAGATGTAGGCCTCCGGTGCCAGTGTGCCAGTCTGAGCCCGCACAGACCATGGCAGCTGAGATGAACTTGCCTAAAGCTGATTCGGGAGAAAACTGGGTGTTGAGGGCATGAAGGCCCCGGGTGGGGAAACCCGCTCCAGGCCGGTCCGTCTGTCTGCGGAGCATCAGGCCGGGCTGCAGGGGGCGCCGAGCCCTTGGACATGCTGGTTCCCAGGCTCGGGTGCACACAGGAACCCTTTGGGGAGCTTTCCTAAACCCTGAGGCCCACGTCTCACCCAGCCCAGGGTGCAGCCAGTCTGAGAACCGCTGCGCGAGGGCACTGGCTGTCCCTGAGTCCGAGAACCTGTCCCACAGCGTTGATAAAGCCGGCGTGGCGTGGGGAGAGGATGCCTCACGGAAAGCAATAGAGTGTTTCCGTTTTAAATATTGAATGTTTTCCCACATTTGGTGGGAAATGAACCTGGGGTCGACGAGCTTCAAGCCCTCCTTAGTCGCTTTGGACTTAGAACAATGGACTTTGCAAAAGCACAGGACAGGGGAGAAGCTGGGCTCCCTACAAAGAACCGCATCCTTCTTTGTTCTTATTTAGTTGTGCGTCTCCCGGCGCACGGAGAGAGCTCTGTGAGGGTGGGAGCTGTGCCCGGCATTGAGCCCAGGTCTGGTGGTACTTACTAACGAGTAACTCCAGGACGTGGAAACAGGGAGGCGAGCGAGTGGGGGACGGAGAGGAGGTGGGGGGATGGCGAGGAGGTGGAGGCAGACGCTGGCCGAGGCTGCTTCTACAACACTTCACACAGAACAGAGAAAACCTCAGCTGTCCCATGTCAAAGAATAGAGTGGGGTCTGAGGGAGATCATCTGTGGTGGCTGCTGAGTGGATGACACCTGCACAGTACCCAGCACAGACATCTACCGGAAGCAGTCCCTAAAAGGACCTTTCCTACCACCTCCACCAATTTTAAGTGCAAGGATGAAAGAAAATCTGAGAAACATGTGTCCATGAAAAGGTACCCCCGATAATGTAAAAATTAAGTAAACTCTGAAGCCAACTTTCCTGGGTTCAAATACCACTTTGGACTTTTGAGCAAGTCGTTGAATGCCTTCCTGCCTCAGCTTCCTCACCTGGAAAATGGGGACGATAACTGCTACCCTGACAGGGGAGTGTAAGGAGTCTTTTTGTGCAAAGTGATTAAAAGAGGACCTGGTACAAGGTAAGTGTGAGCTGTTATTCTGTTGGAGAATATCAGAAAAACGGGATGTGATACACCTTGTCAGATGTATGAAGTACATGGACCATGAGCTCCATTACTTAGAACACAGGGTTATAGGGTCTTGGACTCAAACTTAAGTGAAGGGAAAGAAGACAGTTCCCTAGTTCAGACTCTGTTTAGCTCTTTAAATACAAGATGGTGGTCGCTACAAGGACTAGGTGACTCAGCGAGAATGATTATGTACATACTGGTCCCCTCACCTCCCATGCCAGGGGTGGGTGGTGGGAACCCTCAAAGTCTATGTCTTCCAATGGGGTGTTATTAATTGTACCTCAATATTGGACTCTAAATGCATCACACTGCTAGATCTCTGAAGCCTGCTTTGTTTCCGACATTCTATGGTTCTTTAATTCTGTATGCTTGTGGGGGAAAGAAAATCTAACAATGTTTTCCCTTCAAATATAAATAGTTTCAGACATTTCTAGGTGGTTAATCAACCAAAACGGTTGGTAGACGAGGCCGGATTTCACACATGCATCTGCGCTGACAGGCCCGCCAGGCTTGGCTGCTCACTGCGGAACCCTGTAAGCTGTCAGAGCTGCTGCAATCCTTACCCACCGATGGTCCTCAGAGGCAAACATCTTCGTGGGTACTTCCTCTCTAAGAATCTTCTTCCATAAAGGCATTCATCCCAAAACCAGAAACCCCCCCTCACCAAAACAACAGGTGTGTTTACTTCTAGATCAAACGTTCTCCCATTTCCACAGCCTCAGAATCATCTGCAAATTTTGGAAAAAGATAACAGAGGCTCAGTTTCCACCCAAACCTACCCAATCGGAATCTGTGGGGCTGGGCCCAGGCATATGTATTTCTGACAAGCCGCCCACAGGCTCCCAACACCCATCAAAGCCCCCCCCCCCCCGATAATGTAAAAATTAAGTAAACTCTGAAGGAGAAACACTAGGTTAAGATCATGCAACAATTTGGCGATATCAGAGTGCAACATTCACAGACCCAAACTGAAAATAGATTCAAATGAAAACACTAGGCCACTTTTTTTTTTTCAAACTGAACTACTGTAATTAGAGAAAAATAAAATGTATACAGATTCTTCTATACTTTCACAAATGAACATCGGCTTTACCCATGTTGCCTCTGGTTCTCTTATATTTTTCACTCTGATCAGCACGGAGTATTGCCACTGTCCAATTTCCTTAAATGAGAAGCCAAACTTGCCTAGTAATCACAGCATCCTTTATGGGAACGGAAGAGTTGGAGGATAACAATCTAATTTTCCAGAGCAGGCTGTGGTGGGGGCGAGGGTCGGGGCGAGTGAGAAACTCGCCCACTCCACCCACCTCAGCTCCTGCCAACTGCTGCCAAGCAGGAATGAGTAACTGCATGCGGCCAGCCCTCCCAATGTTCCGAGAAGCTGGAAAATTGATTTCGTATTTACAGGATTGCAATCCTTAAGTGGTTGGCAACTCATTCAAATGCTTCTGAAAACATCGTCGTGAAGTGTAGCACCGTGGCCAAACCGTAACAACAAAGCGAACATTTCAACAGCCCGGATTTCACCTGGATGCCCCAGATTTGGAATCTCTGTTCCGCAGAAGCTCTGAGTTCTGTACCTGAATTCAGTTTATCAAAAAAAACACTTCAGAGAAATGATTTCATCTAGCTGGCTGGCACATCACGTCACGTTACGTGCTCTGCCACTGGAACTAACAAAGTCCCCTGCCTTTCTGGAACTTATAGGGTGTACAGGAGGAGCCACCTCCTGAGTTCATTTGTTCACTCAGTAGATATATATATATATATATAGATAGATAGATAGATAGATATAGATATAGATAGATATATATAGATATAGATATAGATATATATATATACCTAAGGGAGCTCCTGCCCTGGGCCAGACACTGGGAAGGAACACAGCGTACATGTCACATGAGTTAAGTTTAATGTTTGCATAGCACGTAAGATACCTCTGAGGCTCATCGCTCGGTCAGGGGTAAAGATAAATACAGACGGGCAAAATCTTGAGCAGACTGATCCTTTCCAAGATCGTTTTCCCAGATGAGGTTGAAGCCCAGACAAACAAAGGCTAGCCAAGGACCACACAGCTTGAAAGGGAGTAAAAAGCAGAGACCAGAGCTCCTGCCTCTAGTCCAGGCTCCTCCTCCTGCCGCCTGGGTTCCTAAGTCCCAGGGGGCTGCTAAAGGCTTGTCAGAGGAGAACGGGCAGGTGTGACTTCAGTCTAGCAAGTCCCCGTTTGGAAAGAAATAGAATATTCCATCTAGAATTGGCTCAGGATTTCTTTCTTCTACCTTCGTGGAAGCCATACCTTAAGAGATAGATAAAACAAGAGAAAAACCAGGAGTTGCTAGTTATCTATTAAGAATAGAAAGAAGCCCTGGCTGACTGGCTTAGTGGTAGAGCATCGGCCCAGCGTGTGGAAGTCCCAGGTTTGATTCCCAGCCAGGGCACAAAGGTAAAGCAACCATCTGCTTCTCCACCCCTCCCCCTCTCCTTCCTCTCTGTCTCTCTCTTCCCCTCCAGCAGCCAAGGCTCCATTGGAGCAAAGTTGGCCCGGGCACTGAGAATGGCTCCATGGCCTCTGCCTCAGGAGCTAGAATGGCTCCAGTTGCAATGGAACAATACCCCAGATGGGCAGAGCATTGCCCCCTAGTGGGTATGCCGGGTGGAACCTGGTCGGGCGCATGTGGGAATCTGTCTCTGGGCCTCCCTGCTTCTCACTTCAGAAAAATGAAAGAAAGGAAGGGAGGGAGGGAGGGAGGGAGGGAGATGAAGGGTTAAGCCAGCCAACATTCCTGAAAAATAGGTTAGAAAAAGAATGCCCACATCGGAGTTGGGAAGAGCAGGGAAGAGGAAGAGGACACCAATGGTGTGGTGAACAGCAGGGTTTGCTGTCTTCCCCAGTAATGTCCTACCTTGACACCCAACCTGTCCACATACTGCATCCGACTGTCGAGTCCATTGGAGATGACTGAAGCGTTTTCCTGAGTGGCCACCAGAATGATGAGTTCCATAAGCAGCTCTTAGCATTTTTTACTCTTTTCTAAGCAAGTACTACCTATTGAGACAGAACCCTATTTTTAAAATCATAGCACTCTCTGCCTCCAGCGGTGGGAGAAACAGGTGTGCCTTAACTGACGATGCACCACATTGTTTGGAATGCATTTGAATTTCAGAAACCAAATAATAGAAAGTCAACTTTAAAAATTAGAGGTGAAATGACTGTGGGTGCATGGGCATGCTTGCCCGGGGGGGGGGGGGGTTTGCTATCACCAAATAGAAAAATAACTTGTAAAGACTAATTCCCAAAGTGCGATTTTTATTCTTTGTAAATACTTTGCAAATAATCAGCAGTGTTAAAAATGATTTTTTTTAAAGTATTTAAAAAATCATGCAGCATTAGAAAAAAAATAATTGAAACTTTGTCATTCCTACTTTCAACTGGCCATGTTCTAAAATTTCTCTTCAATTCTAGAATCTATTTAAAAATCTGTTTTCATGAAAGCCAGAATAGAAGCAACTGGAGTATAAAACTAATTTTGAAAGGTTCCCCCACCCCCCAAAATTGGCACATAATTTATTAATACTTACATCTCGGTAAGGCTCTTGTCCCATTACCACAGCCATAGAAAAAGCCTCCCCTTTTCAACCTTGAAACTGCAAGTTTTCTCCTTTTCTATTAACTAATTATATTCCTAATTTGACACAATGTCAAAACCTTTTGGGAAAGCAGTGTTTAGGTAGAAATCGCTCATGGAAACAAGATATACTTCAGAGAAAACAGAGGCACTAAGGAGGGACCCCAGTGAGGTCCAATGTTTGAAAACCAGACCTCTAGAGACATCCTGTGCAAAAAAAACAGCATGGTTTAGACTAGAGGGCGTTTCATAAAATGAAAACAATGCAAACTGGAAGTAATACACTGATTACTAGCATGAGGATTTAGATTGCTCAGTACCAACTTTGATGTCCAAATTCATAAGGGGATAAAAAAATTTTAAGAGAAAAGTGATCATGGGCAAAAAATACACACACACTGTCTGACAAATAGTGGAATCCTGCAGTGGCCAGGAAAAGCAGCTCTGAAGAGGGCCCATAAGGAATGCTACTTTCTCACTTAATTTGACTAAGAAGGGAGATCTAATCTCAGCTCCTTGTTTTCTCAGGAATACAAATTAGGTGGTGAAATCTTAATCTTCGTAGGTCCAAAGATGGGCCGTGCATTGCAAACTATTTACAAAAATGGCTGGAAAGCAGAAATGTAAGACAGATGGCACGATACAATCCTACCATCCCGGCAATATTAGAACCAGAAATAAACCAAACTGGAGGTTCCCAACGAGTATATTTTGAACCATTCACGGACATGCTCCCAAATTTCAATTCAATGTAAATAACATGACGAGTTGCCTCCCCTGAGGTGAGGTGTGTGTGGTAAGTCATCAGCACTGCTAGTACGGACGTTCTTTCTAGGCCACAGGAGGAAGACTGAAGTTCCACACCCTCCACAGGGCTGGCCACGGACGGGGTGCCGAGCAGGAGGTCCAGGCACCCGCCGCTGAGAGGAGCATGTCGTTGCTGATGAACAGCTTCCAGAGCCCTTTCCTTTTCAGGAAGCTGCAAGGCAGTGGCTGTCCCATCCGCCTCGATCCCCGAGTGTCTGCTCCAAAGCAAACAGACACATACGCAATGTGTGCGAGGCATGAACCTTTGCCGTTTGAAACCCACCGAGATCTTGAGGGTTCATTACTGCCGCGTAAGACAGCTCTCCTGACTGAGACAGCAGGATAGACATCAACGGACTGTTACTTGTCCACCTGGCTGCCGACCTGAGAGGCTCCTGCGACTTGGCCGGTCGAGCTGGGGTCTCTGTGTTATTAGGAGGTAAAAGACTGTATTATGGGCCCTGGCCGGTTGGCTCAGCGGTAGAGCGTCAGCCTGGCGTGCAGGGGACCCGGGTTCGATTCCCGGCCAGGGCACATAGGAGAAGCGTCCATTTGCTTCTCCCCCCCTCTCCTTCCTCTCTGTCTCTCTCTTCCCCTCCTGCAGCCAAGGCTCCATTGGAGCAAAGATGGCCCGGGCGCTGGGGATGGCTCCTTGGCCTCTGCCCCACACGCTAGAGTGGCTCTGGTCGCAGCAGAGCGACGCCCCGGAGGGGCAGAGCGTCGCCCCTGGTGGGCGTGCCGGGTGGATCCCGGTCGGGCGCATGCGGGAGTCTGTCTGACTGTCTCTCCCGGTTTCCAGCTTCAGAAAAATGAAAAAAAAAAAAAGACTGTATTATAAAGTGAATCTTGGTGCCAAAGATATCTCCTACTTTTTACTGAAACACCTGAATACTTTTCCTCAAGTCTACATGAGAGTCCTTTGGTCAGAAGTATAAATGATGCTAAGACTAGCCAATTTTACCATACCACGAATGATTCCAACTTCATCTGCGATTTTAATTCCTTCAAACAAGGCACCAAGACATTAAATATCTGAATATGGACCTTTTACAGAAAAGCTGAAAATCAGTTTTAAATCAAGAGATCACGGCTAGGTCCTGGACAACAGCCTGACGACCAGCAGACGGAGCCGCCTGCTCTGTCCCCTGCCGAACCTGGCTCAGCAGAGGCTGCTGCGGAACGCCCAGCTCCACCAGGGGGAGGCGCTCTAGGCTCGCCACTTCTCTTCCGAACCTGAAACTGTGCTGGTGTCGAGCTAGTTGGGTCAAACCACCCAGGAAGCTCTGAAATGTATGCTCTCGAGCTGCCCCAAAAGCTGATCTGATGGGTCTGAAGAGGGTTAAAAAATGTGTAATTAAACAAAATAAAAAGCTTCCCAGGTGTTTCTGGTGTAGAGCGGGGTCTGCGACCCCTGGTGTAGAAGTTTCCAGCGAAGAGTTTTCTCACCTACAGAGCATATTGCAGACAGGGAGCAAGACCAAAGAGGCCCAGCTGGACGGAAAAGCTTACAGAAAACCTAAGGACAGAATTCCAACAAAACACTTTATAATAATAATCACAGGAAAAATAGACATATCTTCAAATTTAAATTTATTAAGACATTCAGCTATGTCTGTCAGTCTACATCCAAATTTGCTACTAAAAATAAAATAAAGTCACATCCCACATTAGGAATACCAAGTCTGAAAAACACTTTTTTGAGCCAAGCCTATTGTATAAATAAATGACTAGTTTCTTTTCATATCAAAAGTCTCATAAAAAATTACATTCCCCCCTCCCCAGTTCTACCTGTAGCCATGATGAATGTAAAAATTTAAATATGACACATCCTTGTCAAAGAAAAGGTGCAAAGTCTATTAACAGCTTTAAAAGTGGCATTTGCAGAGTGTGATCATACAGTTAAGTACTCATTCCCAAAGTGCAAATATTGCCATAATTTCAAACCGTTTTGATTCAGTTGCAAGAATTAAACATTACACAGCATTGAAAACACACTGGGCCTCTATCAGCACCCTAAAGCTCTTCCCACTTTGGTCTCCTACACTAACGTGGACCCCAAAGTGTTCATTAGCGCTTTAGTGTACTTCACGCAGCCAACAGTGCATAAAACATATTAACAAAAGTTCCATATACACAAAATATTGAAGACTCCCTGAGAAAGTGCAGGAGTCTCAGAGTATGTGAATGCACCCACAAGGCCCAAGTGCCCGCCCGCCCCTCCCCGAAAGCACATACCGAGTATGAGCGTATTTCAATCTCGGAATACAATCAATACTTTTATATCTTTGATTTCAATCAGGGCTGTACAAAACTCAGTACTCCCCAGACCGAGTTCCAGTCGGCTGGGGCGAGGGGGTGGCGGAAGGGGCCACTCCGTGTCTGTAACCAGGATCCTGTCCCACGGGAAGGGCAGTGCCGGTTCCCCTTCCGCCGGCTTCCTCCCGGGCCGTCCTTGGGCTCCGTCCCCGTCCTTCCCTGAGCCCCTCTCCAACACTCACATCGGATTTTATTTATCCCTTACAAACCAGGGGCAGCTTCTGAAGTTGTGGAGGTTGAATTTCCTTGGCAAACCTCTACAACACATCAGCATAGGGTATATAAATACATTTTGATTCGCATACATTGCAAAATTTCTCCCACAATGTCAAGGGCATGAGAGCACGTGGTCTCCACTGAGAGCACTTCCTGGATTAGATTCTTGGAATGTCGTTTCCTACCTAATCGCTTCCCACATCCGCTCCTCACATCTGAGCACAGATCCCACTGGGAGTCACCGTCCCCTCCAGAGGACACACAGCGTCACTCCTCCTGCTCCTGCCCCGGGCTGACCTCCGTGGGACGTGCTTCCTCTTCTGCACTGAGAGGACACTTGTCGGGCTCACAAGTCCCTTCCTGGCTATCTGATCTGCTGGCAACGCACTCATCACTGTCCCTGGAACCTTCGTGCATCCCGGTCCCACGAGGAGGCTCCTGACCTGGGGGTTCGGTCCCTTCCTGAACCGCGCCGTTTTGCCCGGCTCTAGCAGGAGGCTGTGGAGCCGGCTCCGTCCCCAACCCTGGCGGCTGGGAGGAGTTTTTGAGGTGGCAGTGGCACAGAGGGCAGGTCTCCTGGACGTACAGCCATTTCTTCAGGCAGCCTGCATGGAAGAAGTGGCTGCAAGGTGTGATCACAGCAGATTTCATGTCCTAAAGAGGAGACAGGGAAACCGCAGTCAGTGCTGGTATCCCCAAAAGTTCAAGCTGCGACATTTCTTTTCCACAAATTCCCCAAAGAAAACTGATAATGCAGATCTTAGAATAAAACTTATTTTAGATTTTAGTAATGATCCTCTTGCCATCAGAGACACTCCCACCCCCGCCTTTATACAACTAATGCAAGAACCACTAGCTAACTAATTTTAAAAAATAAATAAATAACAAAACTGAGGAAGAAATGAGCTCTTTAACTGGGGTCTGACTGCATGAACCGTGAGGGTCACACCTGCAGCAGTGATTCCTGGGTCTCCAGCGGCCCGGCATGAGGATGAGAACCTCAGAGAACCTGATGCAGGACTTCTCACACTTGAGCAGATTATTCCAGGATGAGATTATTGGCAAGGAGACAAAATCAGCCACAAAACACCAGGGTGTTGGCAAGGAAGTGGCAATTTCAATTTTAACGTATATGTCCAGTTTTTAAGATATGGTCGGTATAAACCAGTGTTTCTCAACTTGCACCAGACTCACCCGAGTGCTTGTTAACCATGCAAGTTCTTGGGCCAGATGCCGACAACTGAATCAGGACAGCTGAGGGTGGCAGTTACAAATCTACAGTTACAGCAAGCCACCATGTGACTTCTATGCACATTCTAGTTGTCAACCACTGGAATATGATGTGGTATACTTTGCATTAATACTCCTCGCTTAAGATATATTTAGGGAGGAAAGGCCGAGGGTATGAAGTCTAAATTTAAGATTATATATTTGATAACTTGACCACTAATTTTGCTTATAGTCCCCAAACAAGGAGCTGTGGCTATCGCAGAAATTCCTTGCCAAGAGCTGGTAACACCTGGGAGTCAAGTTCTAAGCAGAAAGCCATCCAAGGAAAAGCAGCCCGCTGGGACGGAAGCAGCTTGACTTCCACTTTCTGCGTGGGATCGGCAGGTAGTTCAAGCACCTCAGAAAAAGTGATGTGACAACAGGAAGTACAAAGAGAGGACCGAAATCCCAAAGCCGGATTATTTAGGTACAGGCTGCTGAAGCCGAAGTGCCCCCAATCTCTCACTGCTGTGCTCTGTCCTGCATACAACAGGGCACCGAGCACCCAGACGCTGGAACTAAAACAAGGACCACGTCACTCGGGGGAACCTACAATGCACGCTTCAGTCCCCCGAGATGCAAACACAACCTGAAAAATATTGATATTATTTTGCCAGTACCCAAAAGGATGTTCTAATAAGAATAAAAAGTAGTAACTGCACTGTACTCTTAGAAAAAAATTCTTATTCCAGGTGGTCTTAAACACACACAACTATACACACACCCTCCCTGAACTCTCAAGCCGCCCGAGAGGGAGAACACTGCCTGTAACTCCCTGACTCTGGGGCTCTGTCCCCGGCCACACTCCAGGAGCGAGCTCGGTGGAACAGCTCCCGCTGGTGCCGTCATTTCTGCCTGACTTCCAACGGTACAGCTCAGCGTACAAGCTGCCCCTCAACCGCCCTTACACAGGTGACCGATAACTAAACGCTAGGCCTGTTTTCTGGTGTTATATTTTCAAGCTGATTTAAATACCATCCTTTGATTTTTAACAGAAGGCAATCATCAGCGACCTACGGCATGTGTGCCACAGGCAGGCCAATGGCAATGGCATCCCATTGGGTTGTCTCTGCCGTATGCCCCGCCCCACTCCACACACAGAGGCTCCTACCATACTGCAGATCCTCACGACCCACAAGCAAGCACATCCTCCACTCCTCCACCTGCACACACAACACCCTTCCCCCACCCCGGGAATGCCAGGAGGGAGAGGCAGAATCGTGGCACACCACTTTTCAGAAGCTGCCGACTCCTGAGTGACAGTATATATTTGATAGGGCATATATACGTGTGGATAAATGTATTCAGGAGTAAAATATAAAATGCACCTGACCTGTTTTTCCTTTATTTATGGGTGAGCAATAATGTTGAAAATAACAATATATTAGAATTCAAGGGACTAAATAAAAAACTTAATTTAGAAATAAAATGGAACTATTTTATCAGGCCTAATTAACTTCTGAGGCCCACTTTCTTCATACTCAGAACATAATTCTTGCTGGGAACTTAACTTGAATCTGGTTAATGTGGTGAAAGTCCCCAGGGACACTGTATGGCCCACCCGAATGGATCTGTACTGTGCAACTTACCTGATAACAGATGGCACAGATATCATTGTGTTTCTCAAGCTGCTCTTCCGTAGCAAGCGGTAAGGACTTGATCTTGTTCACAGCGTCCCTGCGGAGAAGGAAGCTCTTCCACCCCAGCTGGGCCCGGAGCCACACGTTGTAGTAGGAATGAATGAAGATGATCATCGAGCCCATTACTGTCCATTCTCCGAAGACAGTCTCTGAGACGCCATAGGCCACCACACAAAGCGCCACCAGAAACTCCAGCAGGCGGTACGTGCCGTTCACGTAGTAGATGACATCATCCATGTTCTCTACTGGTTCTTTTCTGAATTCCTCAACCATAAATAAAACATAAATAAAAAGTGTTCCCAGAACCTGAAAGAAAAAAGCACGTTTATTAAAACAATATGATCACTAACAAAGATTTTTCATAGACTTCAAACATTAACACATTCCTAATACTTTTAGGATGCCATATTCGTATCCAGAGAAGACGGTGGTATAAAATGTGGGTAAGCTCAGTAATCCAGGTGTTAGATACTGGGACACCATATACTGAGAAATAACTTCCCTAAAATGATTCTGATTAGTAATTAGTTTCCTCTGACTCTTCCCAGGTAACCAAACCCGTAAAAACTCTACCTGAATTTTCCCAATTCTATAGCCAGACATTTCCCCCAACGTTGAGAGATCTGTTACTTCTACAAGGAGCAATGAATAAATCTTTACTGGCAGTGCTACATTTTCTTTTCCTTTTATAGATCAGGCAACAAAGATCCACATTCAAGTTACAATAAGCTTATTATTTGCAGGACAATATTGTGTCTATGTGTGTAAGTCAGAGATTTATATACATCATGAAGCTACAGATATTTCTGAATGGGTACTTACTAAAAAAAGATGCTTCAAACAAATGCTAAACTCGTTTTTCCCCCACTTTCCAAGTGAGAGGAGGGGAGACAGAGAGACGGACTCCCGCATGCGCCCGACCAGGACACTCCCGGCAGCCCCCATCTGGGGCTGATGCTCGACCCATCGCGGGCCATGCTCACTACCGAGCTATGTTAAAATCTTTTAATATTTTATATTTACTTCATCAATTTACAATTTACATGACAGCTCTGCTTCATACCATTTTGAAAAGAGAAATTACAAAGTTTAATTACCTTGATAAAAAATAATACAGTGACAAGACAGGTCTAGTATTTTAATAACCTACCTTCAAACTCCTATGCTCAAATAAATGTAGCATATTCTAGTAAAGAGGGTGGGAAGTAATCACCTAAATAGGCCACTTATAATCATCAATTCTGACCAAGTTCAATTCCTTTTCTGGAAGGAAAAATAAAAGGAGTTATTGTATACAGTTGATCCCAGGCTTACCTGCAGAGAGGTGAGAATGCTGCTGGAAATAATGATAAGCAGCCAAAAATCCATGTGGAAAAACTGGCAAATCATGTAAGCCATGTAAGCAGGGAATATCAGTAAAAACAAACAAAGGCTCACAGCACGGAAGTGTTTCCATAAACTCCTAGAGAAAGAAAAGTATTCTTTTAAAGGGACTGTTACCTAGTACATTATATTACATTACCAACCATGTACAACCATTACATTACCAACGAATGGCTGTCTATCACGCTTAACTTTATAAATACTGTCCTGAACTCCCCTTGCTGTACTGGGCCGCTGCACTAGAGCTCGGAGCAAGTCATGGCGGAGGCCTGGGGTTTCCACGACAGCCAACTCATTCCTTTTCTCCTGGTCTCCGCACTCAGTCAGCTGCCAAATACCATCAACTCTTTTTTTTCTCAATTGTTTGCTTTCAGTTTCATTCCCAGTCCTGGCTATTTGAAAGCAATTTCAGACTCCTGTAGCATTAAATAACAATTTTAACAGTGACCTGTGTTCTTAAGTCATATGCTACCGTCTCCCCACCTGCTCCACCCTGCCATGAAAATCTCTGCTCCTATGAATGTGGGGTCAGTAAGAAGGATGCTCTCTGACACACAGGTATATTAACCTTCACATCTGCTGAGGTTGGGGAAAAACTATGAACCACTGTGTTGTAAGAACTACTAGCTGGTCTTTCTCCCCAGAGGAAGTGTCTATCCTAGACACTGCCAGCCAGATATTAATCCTTCTAAGGCTCTACTAGAATATTGTCAACACCTGTTCTAAACTCCTTAGCCTGGTATTTGAGGTCCTCCACACGCAATTTTTGGTCTAAGCTTGTCAGTATCTTTCTTCACTATAAGCAAATATGGTTAATTAACTGTGCTCCCAGAAAAACACAAGCCTCCACTCCAATATTTTTTTCTAAGTCCTTTAAGCTAACTCAAGCTAAACAAATATATTAACATATATATTTATAAACAATATATGTATATTTTACAAACAAATCATCTACCCTCTCAGAATTCTTACTACCCGTTCCAGTCACACACTAAATTATAGTATCAATTATATAAATATTTATGTAGAACCTATATTTGTTTATATTTTATCTCTAACCATTGCCACTTATATTTTTATTTATTATCAAAAAAAGTATGTGTGTAAACACAGTCTTACTGACCAAATTTAAACTCCTTGAAAAGAGAACGATAACCCCTTATTCATATAGCACCTCCTAAGCAAAGATCTATTTGACATGCCAAATATAACTTGAAAATTTATTTCTGTTTGATATTTTTCAAATTATTTTCCAACTATTACTACCTTTTCTTACCTACCCATCAATCCACCCAAGTGCAAAGCCCTATGATATAAGCAGGACAAAAGTTATGATTATTTCACAGGCGAATAGTTGTATGTAGAACTTTATGCTTCTAGAACATGCAACAAAGCAAGAGACTTTTTAGACTTAGATTTCAGTTTCTGATTCCACCGGAACCCTACTGGCTGTTAACACGGAATAACACAGAAGAGAAAGCCCCCTAGTCAGGGCCAAAGAAGAAAGGAAATACCTTTCCCTTTTGTTTACCTCTTCATATACTGCAACGTTTTAATAGATGGTTCTTTAAATGTACATGAATTTAAGACAGATTGTATACCAATTTTTAAAATATCAATATATAAAAATCCTCACCAACAAAGTTCTCCAAGCAAAACTTAGAAAAATCTTTGTGTGCAATAGAAAAACAGGGGTCATTTCTACCTTCTACAGTGTTACTTATGAAACTACTTCCTCTATGTACCCAATTTATAAGCAGATAGGTGACGGTGGGCCTCATTACCCCCACAAGGGATTGAGGGAAAATTAAAGATACTAGATACTTCCATTTCCTGGGCAAATAAAAGCCAAAGTTAGAGTACGTTTTTTTAAACACGGTGATCACAAGTCTAGAAAGAAACTGGCATGAGCCGCAGACAGCTTTCCCCTCTTAAAAACAAAACTCAGTTCCAATTTCTGTAACCTAAATATCAGACTTAAAATTATTATTCAATGATTTCCTATAAAACATGAACACAAAGTATTTAAAACCATTATAAGGAAATGTGGATTTCAACCAAAACGGTTTAAAGTTATGTCTGTAACACAACTAAGCTGTTTTAATTAAATACCAGCGTTTGTAATAGGTTCTCAGATCTATACAAAGCACCTCAAAGAGACAAAAAAGTAGCATAAAACATTCTTCTTAGCTATAATATAGTCAGGAGGAAAAGTGACCACACACAAAGTTAAATGCTATACTGTGTGGGACTATCTATAATTAGTAAGCAGGAGGAGAAAGTGAATTATTAATATGGTAAAATTAAAGCTAGACTAGGTACTTTTTGGAAAATCATTTCTTGCCAAACATTTCTATTATCAGAAGTTAAGAGACAAATATAAACCTGTCTGTAGCTCTGCTTTGAGATTCAAAACAATTTTATTTTCTTAAAGAATGGAAGGCAGGAAAAAAGTACTGTAACAGTAATTATACTATGTTAGGTGATAAATTATAAATCATTTTCTTCAGTAGGATAATTTGTCTTACAACTTTAAATGTATTTTTCAAATCCAAGCTATAATCCATTTCTAAGAAGTAGAAATATATTTTTATATGTACACAAACATATACAGGGGGTCCTCAGGTTACAACACAGTTCCATTCCTAGGACAGTGATGTCACCCAAATTTTGATATAAGGCAAAATACAACCTAGCCTAACATAAATGGAACACTTGCGCTTTTAACAGTCCAAACTGGCGTAGGTAAGCGTCCTGGGGGACGGCAACTCCCCTACTCATATGTGCGTTACTACGTATTCTTCCACCGCACGCAACCGAATTAACTCGCCCACACAGTCTGTAGAAGGGTGCTGACAACCAACATGAGCCAAAACAGTCACGCCTCAAATTTTTTAAGCTTTTATGGGAATGAGCATGGTAAACTCGAATCATGTGTCGAGACTGTCATAACCCGAGGACCCCCGTATTTATTCATATATCCCTATACAGAAAAGTATATACCTTATGCAAACAGTTTTAAATTAATGTCTAATCTTTGTATACAAACATATACAAACATATATACATCGATATCCTTATTTAAGCAGTTAGAATTCAATAAAAATCTTAAGGCAGTGGAATTATGTCTTTTTTTCTTTCTCTTGCCGAAACTTTGAAAAACAACCCAATTTGGCTATTAAATGAGTTGACCATTGAGTTCAACATCTTAAATACTTCTAAGAAACCTTAGGTTTCTCAGGGGGGATAAGATAAATCTGATGAACTGTAATTAAAATGCTAACTTGGAATGTTTTTAAAATCTGCTGTCAAAATTCTATCTCCTAAAACACTGCTTGCTCCCTTACTCATTAAACACTAACAAAGAAGCAATAAAATCAGATGCTTCAAGCAATTCCTTATAGAATATCCTTGTATAAACTATAAAAAATAAGCCAAATTAGTATCTCAAAGAGCTAGATAATAATCTGACTTTTATTCCTTAAAAATTCTGTAGGCCCTGGACTGTTAGCTCAGCTGGTTAGAGCATCATCCCAAAACACCAAGCGTGGGGCTTGATCCCCAGTCAGGCAGGGCACATATGGGTGGGAAGTAACCAATAAACATACAATTAAGTGGAACAATAAATGTCTGCCCCTCCCCGCCTTCTGTCTCTCTTTAAAAAAAAATCACAATTAAAAACATTTGACAATACTTGTCTGTTACATGAGATGAACATGACCCCAGCTATTAATTTTATCCGGTACCATAAGGTATCAGAGCCCCACTGTACCCTCAGTGAGTGGCAGCCATCTAAACGGCTGTCAGAGGCAGTTACTCCATCCACGCCCGTCTCCAGCACTGCCTGCCTCCCAGTCTTTCCTTTACACTTCTCTCAGCGCTTTCTCCTTTGGCATGACACAGAACAAAATCATACATTTATCTGCTATATTTACTACACTAAATTTTATGTTTTTCATTCTAAAACTGGACAAATATAAAAAGCATTAAATTTCCCTGAAGAATGTATTTGTAGTATATAAGCTTTGATGTGACTTTCAACCACAGGAATCTTGAGAGAGAGAAAAACAAAGAAGTCAAGCCATATAAGAAATACAAAAAATGTAAACTTATTAACTTAAGCTAATACCAACTATTCATCTACTTCCTGCCTCTGAACATTATCGAAGTCTTCAGACAACAAACCCGTGCAAAGCAAATTACAAAAATTTCTTTTAGAAAGTTTCTTACTTGTCTCTAGAGGCTCCCAGCGCCAAAACAATAGGGTCTGCGATCTCCAGCATGGACTGCAGGATGGAAGCGACGACGATGAAAAGGATAATGCTGAGCAGGAATGCCCGGTGAACCACCTGCAGTTCTATCAGACCAGTCTGCACCGCCAGGATTAGCAGCGTAACTCCTTCTGTCATGCCCCTAAAAGCACACATTTTCAGAAAAATAAACAATCAGAATAACATTTAATTCCAACAGAAAATAACCTAACGGTTTAGATTGTTGTTACATATTTTGTGATCATTAGAAAAAAAAAGGATCAGAAATTTAATTTATCATATAACATCAACGTAATATGAGACAGTCATAATGTAACACTACCTGTGCAAAACGTAATAGCTGTAACTTTAGCATACAATAAAGAGAAAAAGCAACTTCCAAGAAAAATTAAAGTGTCCTGACAAGACTCTGATGATGAGCAAAGTACTCTACCATTCTTAGATAGCCACTGAATTATATCTATTTATATCATAAGATATAAAAAGATAAAACCTTTCTGGAGAAAAAATTGGTAATAAATTTAAAATGAACATACCCTTCAATTCATTAAACTTACTGGAAATAATTTTCCTATGAATGTACTACAAAAGTTAAGATATATGCATCAAGGAAAATACAGGGAATGATGGAACACATTATATAACATCATGGAGATACAACCAGTAACAGCTAGACTTATAAATGAAGTAGGTCTCTCTCGTGTCTTCAACAAATAAAATGAAAAAAAAAAAATACAGAGGGGGCAGGGACCTAAATATTAAAAGTGACTTAAGAGACATATCAAGCAATTGCAATGTAGATCCTATTTGGTTCTTCAGTTAGCCAAACAAAATGTTTAAAACATTTCAGATAATTAGGTAAATCTGAACACCAACTACCTATTTGATGTCAAGTAATTCTTATATTTGTTCAAGAGATTTACAGACGGAAATATTTATGGGTAAAATGATATTCTATCTGGGATTTACATGAGACAAATGCAGCTGGGGTTATGCAGGAGGAGACAGGGTGGGCGGAGTTGATGGGGCCTGCGTAACACAGACTGCCCACATTACCAGAGATGAGTGACAGGTACATGGGAGTTCATTTTACTATTCTCTCAGCTTTGCTGGTTTGACATTTGCCTAATTACGGGTTTAAAAACAAAAGAAATGTATAAAGATACTCATAACAGCATTAGTTTTTAATAGCAAAAGAGCGGACCTGGCCGGTTGGCTCAGCGGTAGAGCATCGGCCTGGCGAGCGGGGGACCCGGGTTCGATTCCCGGCCAGGGCACACAGGAGAAGCGCCCATTTGCTTCTCCACACCCCCACACCCCTCCTTCCTCTCTGTCTCTCTCTTCCACTCCCGCAGCCGAGGCTCCATTGGAGCAAAGATGGCCCGGGTGCTGGGGATGGCTCCTTGGCCTCTGCCCCAGGCGCTAGAGTGGCTCTGGTTGCGGCAGAGCAACGCCCCGGAGGGGCAGAGCGTCGCCCCCTGGTGGGCAGAGCTTCGCCCCTGGTGGGCATGCCGGGTGGATCCCGGTCAGGCGCATGCGGGAGTCTGTCTGTCTCTCCCCGTATCCAGCTTCAGAAAAATACAAAAAAAAAAAAAGAATAGCAAAAGAGCGATAAACCCATATTTTTGAATACTATGCTTTCATCAAAACGAACAAGATGTATCTATATGTGTAGACATACAAAAGAAAACAACAAAAACACTAACTGAAACATACTAAGTGAAACATTAAGGTGCACAACAGTGTATAAACCATTCAGAAATGAACCAAAAAAAATAAATACATATGCACTTTTCCTTATATGAAATTTCAAATCACAAGGATGTAAAGTATGATATAGTCGATAATACTGTAATGACTGTATGGGGGCAGATAGGTACCGGATTTACTGTTACATTTACAACAAATGGAAGTGTCTAAACATCATTTCGTACAACTGAAACTGATAGAATATTGCATGTCAATTGTAACTAAAAAATAAATTTTTAAAAAAGGGGTAAGAAGGGGAAATATAAAAAAACAAAGAAACTTTAAAATAACCATCTATCACTGTTACCTTTGGGGAGAGAAAATGGGAAGTAGGGGGAGGAAGTTGTTACTTTCAATTTTGTACTTTTTGAATGGTATCAATTTTGTAAACTTATTAATGAATTATTTTTCTTTCTGGTCCTCCCCTTTTTTTTCCATTACAAAGGTGTTAGCTGAACTTGCAGGAAGATTATGGAGCATACAATTTTAATTTTCTTTCACAAAAAAATAATATGCACCAAAAAGAAAAAATCCTCCCCAATTTACAAGATATTCACCGTCTACTAATTCTGAAATAATCCATAAAAATTTAAGTAGTTTAAGAGGTTATATAAATTTATAAATGAAACTCCTTTATTAAGAGAACAGAAATCATGACAAGTTCTAGAAATAGGGTTTCCCAATACCTGATCTCAGTAATTTAATAACCGCTAGATTACTCTGCACTCTCATTAGTGCATTCTCCGAAACTTCTAACAGTATCAAAATTATGTTCAAACATTAAAAAAAACTTTAAGAAAGTATCAAATACAGAACTCTGATTTAGCAGGGAAAAACAAATGGGAAAAAACAAGCTATCAAAAATCCCTAAAATCAATTTAGAAAAGGGAAGTGTCTGATATGCATTGCTATGTACATAACATAAAAGTCATCTTTTATGCACGGAAATTTATTTTTCATAGTATTTTAATCCAAATGTCGCAACCATTCCAAAAACAAGCCTCCTAAAAATTCCATTTCCTCTAAAACTCATCAACAAAATAATTTTCAAGTTATATGTAAGATTTAAATTTACAGAGATACTCAGAGTGAAGAACATACCGATTCATGGCAGGATCATTCATGAAAGCCCGGTAACCCTGCAGGTAAAACTTGCAGAGCGTCAGAACGCCCAAGGCCACAAAGGAGACTGTGAAGACCAAGCCCAGCAGGGAATACGGGGTGCTGCAGCATTCCGCGATACTGGAAGACAGGGAGAATGTCCACAGATTCAAGTCTGCTCTTTGGAATAAAAACATGTGAAGCTTTGAAATGACCACCAAACTTGATCTGATCCTCATTAATTAAAATACTCCAAGGCCCTGGCCGGTTGGCTCAGTGATATAGAGCATCAGCCTGGCGTACGGAAGTCCCGGGTTCGATTCCCGGCCAGGGCACACAGGAGAAGCGCCCATCTGCTTCTCCACCCCTCCCCCCTCCTTCCTCTTTGTCTCTCTCTTCCCCTCCCGCAGCCGAGGCTCCATTGGAGCAAAGTTGGCCCAGGCGGTGAGGATGGCTCTGTGGCCTCTGCCTCAGGCGCTAGAATGGCTCTGGTCGCAACAGAGTGACGCCCCAGATGCGCAGAGCATCGCCCCCTGGCGGGCGTGCCAGGTCGATCCCGGTTGGGCGCATGCGGGAGTCTGTCTGACTGCCTCCCCGTTTCCAGCTTCAGAAAAATACAAAAAAAAAACAACAAAAAAAACCCCACTCCAAGTTAAAGTTTAAGATAACATCTCCTAAGCACTCTATTTTGTTTTTGTTTTTCTGAAGTTGGAAATAGGGAGGCAGCCAGACAGACTCCCACATGCGCCCAACCGGGATCTACCCGGCACGCTCACCAGGGGGCGTCGCTCTGCCGCAATCAGAGCCATTCTAGCGCCTGGGGCAGAGGCCACAGAGCCATCCCCAGCGCCCGGGCCAACTTTGCTCCAATGGAGCCTCGGCTGCGGGAGGGGAAGAGAGAGACAGAGAGAAAGGAGAGGGGGAGGGGTGGAGAAGCAGATGGGCGCTTCTCCTGTGTACCCTGGCCAGGAATCAAACCCAGGACTCCTGTACGCCAGGCCGACGCTCTACCACTGAGCCAACTGGCCAGGGCTGTAAGCACTATTAACAATTCAAATTCATTTTTATTATTATCCTAACCTGCATTTTCACATCCTTTGGCAACTACTCAGTACACAGCACCATATCTGAAACAGTCTTTTTTATTTTTCTTTATCTAGCATCTCCTTCAAATTTTTAAAACTCTAAGGGCTTAAATCTTTTTCACCTTAAGAAACACATAATTAACGTACTGGTATTCACCTTAAGAAACACATAATTAACATATTGGTACTAGTCAGAAGAAATATGGATTGCTATCCATTGTTCCTTCTGAAAAATGTTGGTTGTTCAAATTGTTCAGACAGCGCTACACTGGTTACAAATCAAAACTCCTTATTTGACCAAACTGCCATCAGGCAGGGACTGTGTTGACTTTGCAGCCCCCAGACTCTTTTCACATCAACAGTGTTTTCCATACTGTTAGTGCTTTACAATTAATTTTACTTAGGTTTAATTTAGGTTTAGATAAATTCATTCTGTGTTATTTCAAAAGCATAGCCAAGAATTTAGCCCAACACCATTTAAAAATAATTTTAATATTGATATTTAACATAAAAGTTTGCTATGAAGACCACTTAGACGGAGAACTGGAAGGCCTTACAACACTAAAAGCTTGGAAACACTTTCATATTTTATGGAAATACATTCACTGCTTTCACTGACTGGATTAGATATTGACTTATTAACAAGTATTTTGCAAACATACGTAACATTACGTACAAATAATTTGGATTTAGCATTTACACAGCGTCTAAGAAATGTTCAAAGCACTCGTTATCTTCAGTTTTAGAATTCCAGTGAAGAACTGGATGGAGGAAGAATTCATTCAGGGGCACCAGACCTGTCCATGCTTCTGCTGCACAGCTGTCTACCTACACATCTGCTCACAAGCTAGTGTCTGTGTGAAAATAACTAATTTTATGCTGACCAATGTACATAATTTTATATTATGAAAGAAAGCATTTACCAATCATGGTGGCTGGTAGCTAAAAGAATAAACAATTTTATGCCATCCTTACAAATCTAATTTCTGAAATGTTTGATATTTTTTCTCAGAGAGATCATTATATAACAAGTTTAAACAAATTGTCAGTAATTGAAAAATCATGGCTGAAAATAATACTAAAAATCTTACTTTGCCCTCAATGAAAAATCTGAAAGTTTTTTTTTAATCTGAAAGTTTTAACTGAAGGTCTATGCTATTGATATTTTTGTCTCCACATTTCGACATATCTTTTATACTCATACAATAATATTTAATTATATTTTCAAGAGGACATTTTTTCTGAAGAATGTGTTATTCTTTTCAAAAAAGAGCATACTAAAGAAAACATAAGGTTTCTACCTAGCTTTGGGGAAGTGAAAAGAGTTTGGGAAATTTATAAAACTTTCTCTTCCCCTCTCTCGTCAATGAGACATTTTATTGATGTTAGTTTCTATTTTGTAGCCACAAAAGAGCCTTCTTTTTGTTTTCCAGTAAGTTTGTGTGTGCTTTTTTGTTAGTTTGTTTAGTCAGTGTTCTGGTAAACTTGCAATCCTCCTCTCTGTAAAAAAAGTTATGCAACACAAATATAACCTGGCGCACAGGACCATCAAAAAGGCCAAAGAGTGCCCTGGCCAGGTGGCTCGGATGGTTAAAGCATCATCTGATACACAAAGGTAGCGGGTTTGATCTCCGGTCAGGGCACATACCGGAACAGATTAATGTTTCTGTCTCTCTTTCTCCCTTCTTCTCTCTCTAAAGTCAATAAATTAAAAAAAAAAATTTTTTAAAGCCAAAGAAAGGGGCTTGCAGAGATACAAATTAATCCAAAAGCCATATATGAACTTCTCTATTAAAAACCAAATTAAAGCACCTGGCTGGATAGTTCAGTTGGTCTGAGCATTGTCCCGAAGCGCAGAGGTTGCTGGTTCAATCCCGGGTCAATACACAAACAAGATCAGATAGATGCTCCTGTCACTCTCTTTCGCTTCCTCCCTCCCTTTTTTTCTTTCTTTTCCAAGTGAGAGGAGGGGAGATAGAAAGACAGACTCCTACATGCACCCCAAAACCAGGATCCACCCAGCAACCCCCTGCTGGAGCAGGTGGCCTGCCCATCTGGGGCCCATGCTCGCAACTGAGCCATTTTTAGCGCCTGAGGAAGAGGCTCCA